>NC_083345.1:27398044-27699749 GCF_019175385.1 Lycium barbarum | reverse complement strand
TCCAATTTTAGAAGGGACAAAACACTTCAAAGGAGTGTTTATCTTGTCCTGCCATATACATGAGATAATTTGGTACGTGATCAGCTTTATTTGCTGATTGGAGTCATGAATTTTATCTCCAAAGAAAACAAATACGAGGCCGTACATAGGTTACTTTAAACATCATTAAATTAGGGATAAACTTTTAAGATATACGTACTATGTATCTTCAGTAAGATACTTGAATGTCAGAGAACTGGCCATAAAATTGAGGGATGTCTCTTAACTTTTATTTTTCCGCACCAAGATTACTAAACTATTCTTTGTAACAAAAACGTTATTCAATTTTATTTAAGTATCACAAAAGTTACTAAATTATTTTTTTGTAATGACTACGTTATGTCCTACAAGTTAGTGACTTTCTTTTCTACTTAGGCATAGTTGAGTCATAGTTGCATTACAATAGTTAATTTAGTGACTAATGATAACTAGGTAGAATTAAGTGAATTTTTTGTTAGAAAGATAATTTAATGACTTCGGTACAGTTAAGAAAAGTTAGATAATTATTATATCCTTAAAATTAACCCCAAAATTGACTGCATTAGCAACGTAAACTATATGTAAATAGGCTTACCAGTTCATTCTGCAAATGAGCCTAATGAATAATCTTTATGAATTCTGTTATTTACCGATCCAACTTCAGAGCAACAATCTTTGAACAAGATATTCAACGCCATCACTCTTGTATCATTCTTTGGTACGCTTAGTCGGTTAAATCCTTAATGCTTTTCTTTAATAAGATCGCATCATATTTCTCTTAACCTAATTAATCAGCCGGAGGTTGATACACTCGAAAAAAGAACCCATCGTGAAACCAACAACTGAGTTGCAACGTCCCTTGTTGTCTTGATTGCTTTCATATAAGAATTACTAGTCACTCTAACCTACCAATTCCTAGCTTTAGGTGTCTTAATCAAACCTCGTCTTCTTTCAAAATCTTGTTATTTTTAAGTCGTCTTTTCATTAGGAGCTTTCGGACAAAACTACCTATCCAGAAGTATAGTATGTACCTTTAATGGAGTTACTAAACAATTCTTGAATCCAAATTAATGGTGAACCACCGATGAACAAGGGAGTCAATTGATACTTCTTTGTCAATCGAAAAATTACACTGAGCAAAAATTTTTTATGTACATATAGTTTCCTTCGCTTCTTCGTGTATTTATTTCTTTATATTTTGTATTCCTTTAATGAAAATTCTGTCACTGTCCACACAACCCAAAGAAAAGCAAATATCTACCCCAAGCTGGAAATGGTAAAAGTATACGCAAGTAGTGGGAATTGGGAAATTGTTGGGATGGAAATATGGTACTGCGGACCCCTCTCTTTTGAGTTCAGGGAATTATTGTAAATTTTCCTATTTCCCATGCATCAGTCTTTTTGTTTAAAGTAGAACTCCCATGCATACGAGTACTATGCAATTTTACAACTACAACTACAACTTCAACTGTATCCCCCCCACAAAAAAAAAAAAATAGAGTTGAAATCGAAGCAAGATGTAGGCCTTTTCTAAAGGGTGTAAAAAACCTGCGTATAAGCGTGAATATAAAAGGCCACTTAGCTGATCCTCTGTGTGTAACAGTGGTGGTCCTTGAATTAGTGGTAGAAACAAAGAACAAAAGATAAAGAAAAGAAGGTTAAAAACTAAAGATGGAGATAGAGAGGGAATTGTTAAATTAAAAAGAAGAGAAAAATGTCAACGATTTTCATAAAGATGATGTCTTCATAAAACTCTTTCAGGCTCTTTGTGGGCACATTAATTCCATTAGGATTCTTTTCTTTTTTCCATCCAAGACTCTTTTCTTTATTTTTGTGCAGCACACTCTACACCCCTTTCTATTTTAGCTCCTCAATTCTGACAAGAAAATTATTACGTTTTCTATGACCACTAAACAATAACTTCGAAATCATGCGAGGAAAAAGATCCAAAACTGCGACCTCTTTTCCCTTTTTTCTTTTTCAATTGTGGCTTTATTTTTTTTGTAGCAATATCAAGATCAAAAGAAATATAGATTATAGTTAAGCTTAAACTGGTACAACAAATTGTTACAATTACAAACTTAATAGACATCTTATATTTGCTTTTCATCTCTGTTATTACCTGTTGTTTCTTGTACTTTAATTATTGCATTGTTTCGCTTTGTATGCTATGTTACGCTCTCCCTATTATTTTCAATGCCTTATTTACTCTTGTATTTTCCTTTTCAAATTATTTTGTTATGCCATTACTTGAGCCGAGGGTCTTTCAGAAACAGTCTCTCTATCTCCACAAAGCAAGGGTAAGGCCTGCATACACTCTATCCGCCCTAGACACCACTCGCGGCAATGCACTAGGTATGTTGTTATTATATTTGTTCTCCAATTTTGTGGATAGTTGACATAGTAGGAGAAAATTCTATTCTACCAAACAAGTCGAAGCAAAACTAGTCATTTTTGGGCAGATCTTTATCTCAAATATCAATTGGAATCTAATTTTGCAGCAAGTGCCTCGTCGAATTTTATCTCTTCCTATATATTCTACTCCAGACTCCAAGAATTTCTCTATTTTTTGCTAAGTGCATCATCTTTGTTTAAACACTGGAAACATAATGACATCCAACTGAAACATGGCAGGAACTTGATGCTTTAATGATAAGCTACGAGGATTAATGAATCTCAACACTTCATAATAAGACATACCCAGTAAAGAGGAAACATGAACGTCACAAAAGAAAAGCTCGAAAGAATCACATTCCATTTGGGAAAAAACAGTTTAGTGTCCACAAAAGTATATTCAGCGTCCAAAGGCACATGGAGCTGGAGATATATCAGTGGGCCTTAAGGAATTAATAAAAGTTGTGACAGGGTATTATGGTATATCCAAGCTTTTAGAAAGTTATATAAGTTGCAGGTCTAAGGTAAATTATATACCATTTGCCTACTAAAAAAGATACTCTCTTTTTTCATCTTTTGCTCTAGGTCACAACAAGATATAAATAAAAGCTTCTATTCTATCCCCCCACCCATCCCATCTTTAAACATTTACCTTTTATTCCTTTCGTCCTTACAAACCTAGTAATAATTACCAAACCTTCTTTACCATGCCATAGTTTCTTTTCATTGAACATCGAATCCCCATGCAATGCAAGTGCTTTTTTTTCTAGAGAACCCTAAGTACCATGCAAAAGGTAAAGGTATATGACACATGTTTCCAAAGAAAAAATCAAGGCACATATACATGGCTAATTCCAACTTGGTCTTTAGTAGCGCCAGAATCTGCATGATCCATAACTTTCTTTTGCCTTCTGCTAAAGATTTACAGAGAACAAAATAACATGGGAGGAAAGAACTATATCAGTAGTTGCCTGGCTTTGGAGTCAAAAAGATATTAGCTTCTCCATATATTACAAAAAAGTACTAAATAATCATAGCGAGCGCTATCTCAACTCTCACATGAATTGGACAAAAATGTCAAGAATGATTCCTAATAAAGTATTGCCCCCATAAACTCTCTTTATGTTGAGAGCCAAATCTACATTTTGAAGCTTGTTAACTCACTGACGCAAGCGAATCGCCAATTAGCTATCTTGAAGCCACTTAACATCTCCTTTTGCAAAACCTCCCTCCTGCCCCAACACCACGCTGAAATATACTAGAACAATCTTACATTCAACTTGAGCGGAGAGAAAAAACAGAAACTGCCATATCAAGAATCTCCCTCGATAAAAATCGCTTCTAAACAACGCAACTCCCAAATCCAAAATACTATCGGTATTATACTATACAAACAGAAAGAATTCTAAATATCAATGTGAAATTATGTGAGTCTATAAAAGCACGCAATAAAATGACAGCTAAATTAGTAGGGACCTCAGTAATATAGGTTACAGCAGCATCATATGTGCATTACCAAAAGAAGAGGAAAAGGGTGGAGAGGGAGAAGTCGGTCATCCAATCCAAAGGGGCCGATATTCTTACTGAAGGGCCAGTTGATATCTATTTGATTTGTGGCTTTGGTCCATCAAGATTAATTCCCACGTACTGATCAAGCACATTTTCAAATGCCTGAAATGTCATGATAAGCAAGGTTAAGTCATTGTAGTCTTCCCCATGCTACAGTGACTAATGACGAGAACTCTTGAAGTAAACCCAGCCTTAACAGTTGGCATTGACGTGACATACAAATACACAAGTAAGAGAAAAATGAAGTTGACGCTAGAAAATAAACGACATTTTGCTTCATGCAGTGTGTACAGGTCCATAAATAAATAACACACATGAATAGTCCAACAATGATATTTATTCATATCAACGTAAAGGAAAAACAACATAGATGAGAATAAATATAGATTTCATTCCTTTCACCAGGAAATACGGATACCTTAATAATCAAAGTGACAGTCTGCATGTAAAGTTGAATATCTTCTCAAAAAAGAATGTAAGAGTTGAATAGCAGATACGTAGCACATAACGATAAGGATTTAATAGTCGCACCTGACGAGCAAATAACTCCTTGCCATTCAGAAGTGCATCCATAGCCGCAGACTGGTCATCAAACACGCCATAAAGGATCTGGTAGAATTGGTTCCTGTACACATCATAGTTAAATGGGATATTAAAAGCAATAGAAATTTTATAGTCATAGAAACGCATGCAGATGAAACGTACTGGTCTTCTCCTGAAATTAGCTGATCCATCTCTTCAAATTTTCGAGTGAGGATCTCTGATCCAACAGGAGTGAGTCCATGCAACACCAAGGCCTCTAATGTTCTTGGAAAAAATTTCTGAAATGAGAAGTTAGCTTCATTAAAGCAATGAAGGGGAAAAAAGGAAACTACCACGGAGAGCTGAAGGGATTGAGATGAATAACGCAGTGAGAAACCCTTAATAAAACAACAGCTGACTAGAAAAAACAAAGTAGTCTCAGGAAAAAAGGAGCAAGATAAAAACAAACCATGAGAAAACAAACCGCATACTCCAAAAGTTTGTCCAACCTTCCAGATGCTAAAGCATTTAAGGGATAAGGGCTCACTCATCAAGTAAGGGCAGGAAATATTTGTCCAATATAGCTAAAGATAGATTCCACCAATTTTGATTTTAATACACACCGACGAATCCAGCCTACTTATGTGGGAGCTTTAAGACAAAACCCATAGAAAGTTTATGATCTGGATGCAAACACAATTAAGCTTGCAAAAAAGTCTAACAATAGAACTTAAATTATAGCATTGGTACTATTGCATGCTAATGAAATAACCAATAATCATACAATCTGCCAATAAGATGGTTCCACTTACAAGCCTTCCCCCTACTTTTCACCCCAAAGAAACATAACAGCATCTCAACCGTTTTGTCTTACCCAGTTGGACTATAGTGTATGCATCTCCTTTGGTGATTAAAAGATGCAGAGAAAACATAAATATAGTCACGTCGAAAGGAAAGAGAAGAAGTTATTAAGAAAAATAAAATTGGGCCCAAGATAACCAAGATTCATCAAAACTATTGTTAAGAACGAACTCACCGCCATTGCAAGAAAGACACTGTGGATTGTAAGTGGATGAAGAGTCAAAATAAGATTAGCAACTGGATCATCGTTGATGCCACATGACTCCTCTTTGCTTTTATTTGTCTCATCATTCTTCCCAGCAGATGAATTATCTGTAGATCCCGTCAGCTTGCTTGGATTGAGACGGTCATGAACCAACGAAATAAGTTCATTCAGAGACTGTGATGCACTAGGCTCCAAATCTTTTAGGATCACTTTCGACCTAAGCTCATCATTTGAACTTTTTTTGCCACAATTCGTGCTGATTCCCTGGTATCCGTGATCTAGTGAATAGAAGAACAGTACTCAGAGCACAGGACTAGCATATATACATCAAAAACTTTCTTCTATATAGGTATTAACGAACACCCAAAAGTGAAAACCGAAAGCTGGTAAATAGAGAAAATGATTTACCTTTATATGCATTATTAGGCTGGGAAGTAGTATAACTCATAGTTTCATCCATGCTACCTGAAGGAAAATGCAGCATCTTATTCTGTCCTGGTCACCAAAGAGGGAGAGATGAAAATAATCACATATATACTTATTATGCAACAACATGGTAAATCCATCTTTTGCATTAACAATTCAGTCCAATTAAAAGTACAACCAAATTTTTTTCTAAGAAAGCCACCATTTCTCAGAAGAAATGATAATACTACATCAATTGTTTTGAAGTTGAAAGAATTGCTTCCTTTAATCCATCTTTAATCATAGTCTTTATCAGCCTCTATTATCACCAACTGCATTCAAATGTTACCAAACAGCTCTTCCTCACTTGAAAGTTTCTTGTTGTTTGTTAGATTCCCACATTACTTGAAGATATCGGCTGTAATCTTTATATGATTTGAGAAGTTCTCATATCATATCTGTGACTTCAGATAACATGGCAGACAATAGTCTGAGACCATGTTAATACCTCATGCCTACTATCTTATTACAATTCATCAAAGTTTTCTTTTGCTTATCCTGTCCTCCTCGCATTACGCATTTCATATTTATCCAGATGGATCTTTAATGCTTGAATATTTCTTTTTTGATGAAGTTAATGCTTGAATATTTCTTTGAAGTCTTAACCACCAAAGTACCAATCAAAGTTCTGGTTTTATTTATTCCTTTGTTTGACCAACATCTGGCCATTGGAGTTAAAGTCGAAGAAAGGCTTAATTTATTACTTCTCACTTGCAACCGGTTTAATCTAACAATATATGGTACTATACTGTTCATCTCTTTTCATGGCAATCAAATCATTGAACATGAACTTGTGTCAAACACAAAGATGAATGATTCATCTAATTCTGGAATAACATAATCTACTCTGCACCCTAGAAATGAAGTACCGAAACTTGACACTATTGCTTCCAAAATGATGGTCCAAATTTGCCCTTCAACTATTGACTTCCACTTAACTATGCCCTCCGTAAGATGATGTCATGCACCATCCCCGTTATGAAAGTGACCATTTATGCCTTTTGTCTCCAACTCATCAAACAAGATCCTTGTTGGCATTAACTATCCTCCTAGTATGTTGACACGTCAGAACAGATGGATGACACACACCCGGCCCCACCCACCCTACCAAATCTAGCCCAAACAGTCTCAGATGACCCCCGCCCCCCCCCCCCCAAAAAAAAGCAGCACCCAGCCATTTTTGACCAATTCAAACCATTCCACCAACTCGAAACATCTCCAGATCAAATCCAGCTCTAATCAACAAAATTCAGCAGGACAAAACAACCCAGCTCACCGACCACAAAATTCGACCATCACCCAACAACAAAAACAAGAATACAGTACTCTACTAGACCTGCTCAGACTACAATGAAGCCCCCTAGCCCTCATTTGCTGCACTTGTCAAGGTGAATCTGCCTGAGAGCTCAAATTTCAAGTTGATTGAAATCAAAAAAGGAACACATGGGTAAACCCCGCCATGTTCTTTTTTCAGCTCAGGATTAATTCGCCAAGATTATTGAAGATTGTAAGCTTACCCTCATCCGCATGTTCTCGGGGGGCGAGCCAAAGATGGAGAAAATTTGGAGGAATTTCTTGAGTCAATCCCACTGAAGGGGACAACAAAAATAGCATGTCATCTTCGAGGCCCCAATGAGAACATATATAACCAAGCAAGGGGATAACGAAAAAGAAGAAGGAAAGAAACAGATGGCTGACGGAAGGAAACAACAAATGCAGAGAAGAAGAGATCAAATGCAAGAAAAGAAGGCAAAGGTAAAGAGGTTGCAGCCTAATTTTTTATGAAAGGTAAATTTGCTAAAAACTTACTAAATTTAATTAAGCAAAGAGTGATGTGTGCTGTGTACTGGAGTAGAGGACGTTAGTTGGCTGTAGGGGGGAAATGTGGTGAGAAAGTAAGGCATAAAAAGAAACAAATTCCAACAATTAGAGGATTTCAATTGATCCTTTTCCGGAGAATCAGATGGTCTTTCTGAACGGGCCTTTTATTTGGTAGGTAACATAGACGAAGCTACCGTGAATGCTATGGAGTATGAAGTTAGAAATGAAGAGCAATTTGAAGAAATGACCTTTAATCTTTGTGATAAGAAGTGGAAGAAATCGTATTATCGACTAATAATGGTCAAATTGGCACATAAGCTAGCTGCGACACATTATGACCCAATATACAAAATGCCAGTGAGACAAATTGTACAAAATGAGATGAATCTACGGGCAACAGAATCGAGTCAAATCAATGTTCGATGATATGTGCCAGTTTACATGGAGGATGGTGAATACAAACAAGGATTCCGATTGGTGAGTTAGGTGAAAGCCCAAATGGTCTATTTTTATAACGGCGAGGGTGTTTTTGTTGGCAACTTCTACAGGAGGGCGTAGTTAAGTGAAAGTGAATAGTTGAGGGGCAAGTTTGAACTTGTTCCCTTATTAGAAATAAATAAAAATACTTCCTGTTAACAGTTCAAACTTTTAGATGATGTACTTCCAAAACTTAATATAGAATAAATGCAAGTAAAGGTCCCAGATTCGAGTCTCATCGTCATTCATCATCAATGAATTCCCATGTGCTTCGGCTAAAGTAAAATAATCTGTGTCGCACATGAAGTGACGTGACAAAGACTAATATAAGTGTTCTGTCACTGAAATAATAAACTTTTGAATTCACATAATTCAAAAACGATACATAGAGATTAGGAAAACTAACCATTTCCTTATCAGTCAATCTTCAGTTTCCAGCGAAGAGGTGAAAGAGCACCAATGGGCACAATTGTTAGTCTATTGTTCTTCGTGAACAACACAGAAAAGACAAAAATAAATCTGATCAAACTAGGAGATGAGGGGACAAAACTTACCTTTTTAATATTCTACGCAAATAATATGCATCCATATGCTCCGACATGCCAGCTATTGTCATGGACCGCCACCAAAAGTTAACAGCAATGGTTAAAACTTCACTATCCACTTGATGAAACCTAGAGAATCAACGCTAATGACTGGGCATATTCAATAATTGATAAAGAAAGAGGAGAAAGTTAAAATGGCTGCAACACAACTACGTATACACATCATCCAGAATGAGTTGATAGATCTAGCGACCAACATCTGACAAATGGTTCCTTCTCAAAAGAAAAAACATCTGAAGACATGCGGTTACATTGGAGAGTTTTCCACAGTATATACTGCTTCCATCTCCAACAATAGTGTAAACAAAAGATATAATACATCTTTTTTGAAGAACAAAATCATTCTATGATTAAAATCAATCGCATCCCCAGTAATCTGCCAGAAATCCAGGTGTAACTGTTGGAGTAATTTACAGAACATGCTGAAAAGCAATGGGGAACACTCGGTGCAACTTATGCTTCTGTAGGAAAGCACTTCAATAGAATTACTACTCCACTATTCCAGTACTTTCAAGGTTCATCAAATAGTACTATTAATATTTCCAGTTCTTAATTGACAGAATAAGTAGGTACAAACTACAAATTGGAACCTCAGAACATGCAGACACACAAAAATCCAAGGAAGCATTACAGGACACATGTGGCTGATGCAACAGAGAAATTATCGAAAATGAGTAATCTAGAATTGTAGCAGACATAAAATAAGTTATTATCTTGTGAATATTGTCAAAATTGTACGTTTTTTGTACTAGAAATTCAAAAGTCCCATCTTGGCCTCAGAACTTATGCCATGGATTTAGATGAACATTTCCTTCCCTAGACCAGTTAAGACCATATAGCATGAACACTTTTTTTATGATATAATCCATATCCAGAGAAATGCAGGCTTACAATATTCAGAGAGAGGGAAAAGACGAAACAAACGTATCATGCATATTTAAGCAACAAACAAGACCGGGTAATATCTTACCATCCTTCAGGAATGAACAGGGCATCACCAGCATGAAGAACAACCTTTTGCGAAAAGCCATTTAGGCATGCTGCCCTTGGGTAGACTGAAAGATCTGGTTCTTCTAAAGTAACAGAGCTGCAAGGAAACAAAGAATAAAAGTTGCAAATTGGCATGCATCTGAATTGTCCATGTTATGGCTAATCCATAAACGAAAAGTGCACAAAAAGTACTTATAGATTACACATAGGAAATTGAATACCTGTGATTTGAGGCCTCCCCATACAGAGGTAGTGGATATAAGTAAGGAGTTGCAGAAGGTGGCCATAAAGTAACTGCCAACCAAATAAAACTTTTGATTAAGTTTGAATAATCCAACAAAGTCTCAGGAAGGAAATATTATGGTGTAGTTGATATACAAACAAAACAGACAAGAGGGAAAAAAAATAGTTCATTGCTAACGGATCATAATGTAATGGATAACTGTGGTAGCCCCTGCTAGTAATGGTACCTAGTAGGCAAGAACAAACAGGCAGAGGCAGCCTTTATTTTGGATAATTAATACCCATAAAATCAAAACCAGATCCTTAAAACTGACAATTTTGTAGCTTCGACTAGTACTTCTGTACTTGTAACTAGCAGGCAAGAACAAATAGCCAGAGGTAATCCTTATTTTGGATAACAAATAAAAGGGCCCATTATCTTCCTATTTTCTTGATTTCTTCTTTAAAACTACAATCTGTAACTCCCAGAAACGCAAGGTAGCACAGAATATTCCACCAAGAAGTAAACTGACATAGCTAATCTGTTTCCGTCCACGCATCAACCCTCAGGAGAGCGAGAGAAAGAAAGAAAGACAAACAGACAGACAGACAGACAGTGCTGGTATTGCTCCCACAAGAAGGAATACCATAGCATGATAATGAACCTTTTTTCCAGTAAAATACAGAAATATCTGACCTTCCTTGCATCCAGATACTATGCATAAGAGGTTGTGGTGCGGATCGTAGTGTGTGCTAGATCTAGCCTTCATGCTGTTCATCCACAAATTAACAGAAGCCAGGCTTTTGGTCTCCAAAGGTACAGGCTGCAACGTAGAGCTTTACATGTCAGTTAAATTGAAATACTGCACCCAGAAAGCAAAGGGTTGATCAGGCAGAGGGAATGCATTCATTCTCACACCGTTTTAATATCTTCTCCAAGGCACTCCAGTTGCATGTGTTCCTCTTTCTCAAAATTCAGAATTGGTACCTGAACAAGAAAATATTTTATCCAGGATTAGTAGCCTTCACTAGAAAGAAAGCAATGAGACTACTCAGTCATCATCAGGCCAAGATATTAAAAGAACACAAGCCATTGGCACATCCCAATATCCTGTCGCCAACGAAAATGTCACCTGTGCTAAATAAAATTGCTGAGGAGCTTCTCCAAAAAGTAAAGCAGTTTGCTCAGCGTCAAATACTGCAAGACTATGCTTCTGAGATTCCAAAAGATCATCTCGCCTTCCATCCCTATTCTCCATTAGGCACAAGCAATATTTGATAAAGGTAGAGAAGCTCAATGGGACCTGAAGAGGAGGGCGATATAAGTTAAAGGGTCGGCTGAACCAAATCATTCATGAGTACGATGTTTGCATTTCATGCTCTTAAAATATCTAACAACAAAAGACTTACCCTTTCATGACTTCTAATATCACCATAAAAGACTGGTGCAGATCTGGACAGCATAGCTTCCACGACTACTGAGCCTACACGTTCCTACAATAAGTAAATGGAAGTTCCAGAGAAAGCACATCAGTCACTATTGTCTTAGAAATATATGTGGAGTATATGAATTTCATAAATACTACTCTTCATTCACATGATTGCATTTTACTGTCCTGTACAAAAACTGTGTGAGCATGGAATCCAGTTAAAGTCTCATAAAATGTTATGTGAAAGATTTAAACCTATCAGACAAGTGTAGCGTCACTAGCATCTGCTTCATGAATCTCCAAGGCAGAAAAACTTTTCAAGTTATTTCCTTTTTCTTTTTTTTCCTCTTTTTTTTTGATAATGTAGAAGTTCCAGTAATTACCTTTCAGGAGAACAGAATGTGATTAAGAACTTTCCTTCTTCCGATGCATTGTACAGATGAGGCATCTAGCACATCCAAAAAGAATACTGCTGAAGAGAATGAAACACTTTTTGCACCCAAGGATGTGGCCTCGTGGTTAATAAAGTGGGTCGAACCATAACGTCTCAAGCTCAATTCTCAGCGGAGACAAAAAACCCTAAGTGATTTCTTCCCATCTGTCCAAGTATTGGTGGATAGAGTTACCCGGTACCTGTGCTGGTGAGAGGTAGCAGGTAACCCGTGGAATTAGTTGAGGTGCGTGTAGGCAGAGGCGGATCCAGGATTTTAAGTTTGTGGTTCCCATCCATTTCAAATGAAAGAAGAAAAAAAGACAAAACAAAAGCTTACATTTTTTTGAGTCAAAGGTAACCATTTGTCCATAACTTAACACCTAAAAAATGTTAAGTTAAGAACTTTACAGCATCATACTTACAGCAAAAAGTCAGTGCCCCTATTCAAAAGCTAAAACTTATACATTGCCAATTAAGTCTACCAATTCTCCTATATCCCCCCTCAAATTCTATTAACACCAAAAAAAGAACAAATCAAGACAATCCATTCTGATTTTTTTGAATGGAAGTGCTAGGATCCTCAAAATGTCTTGAATTCCTTTCTTTCCTTGCATGGTGACCAAGGGGATTTGAAACTGGCGGATCTAGGATTTTCACTGAGAGGTTCGAAAAATAAAAATATAGTGCCTGAGGTTTGAACTTGGAACAACAACAACAACAACAACAACAGCCCAGTGAAATCCCACAGAGGTTTGAACTTGGAACCTCAACGTGAATTTTGAACCCCCTAAACCACTGAACCAACCCCTACTCTTGTGTTCAGGGTATTCCAAATCTATATATGTGCATAAAAAATACAAAAATACCTTATATTTAGTGTGTAATTTTTTGCCGAGGCCTGAGGGTGTTCGGGTGAACACCCTCACCAGGCTGTAGATCCGCCTCTGATTTGAACCCTTGACCAAGAGAAGCAAAGCTTAAAGGGTTCCTTCTCTGCCACTAGACCAACAACACACTTTGTTAATAGGTTCCCAAGTTGTATTTTTTATATGATCACTGAATTTTCAATACAAAAATCGGATCCGCGCGAACGTATTTGGGGTTCCCGGGAACCCCCATACAATGATCTAAATCCTCCCGTAGCTGGCCCGGAGCCCCGTACAAGCCCAGAAAGCTAATAAGAAATACTCCCTCCGTCCCGATTTATGTGATATAGTTTGACTAGGCACAGAGTTTTAGAAAGAAATGAAGACTTTTGAAACTTGTGGTCTAAAACAAGCCATAGATATTTGTAGGGGTGTTCAAATGAGACCGAAAAACCGATCCAAACCGGTAAACCCAGTCAAACCTACTTAATAAATCGAAAACCAGTTTGGTTTGACTTGATTTGGTTTTAAATTTTAAAAAACCGATAACATTTGGTTTGGTTTGGTGTTAAACCAAAAAAAACCCGAACCAAAACCGAACCAAACCGAAAGATACATACATATTTAAAATATTATATTTCTATATATATATATATATATATATATATATATAATTTGGCTCATTCCAAGTCCAATACAAATTCAAATAATTAGAAAGAAAAGTGTAGCCCATTTCAGTTTAAGGTAAAATAAAAAGAAATTTGCTAAAGGTAAACTAGAATTTTCGCCTTATTCAGTTTTACGATTTCTTCATTTACATGCCATCTGAATTACTACTGATAAGCTAGCATTTTATCCGTAACAAATTAAAGGGAAGAAAATGGCAATTGGAGATGACTTTGTCTTTCTGTTTATCATTTTCTGTTTTAACTTCTGTGTTTTCTTCTCAATGCTTCATAAACACGATGAGTCTAGATAACAAAAATTCCTGAGGGGCTGCGTAATATCAAAAGGCTATATGTAGGGAGGTAACTAGAATCATGAAACGTAGATGTTATGTTTCTGTAATTCCTATACCCAAGCCATAGGCCTACACCTAAATAAAGTTAATGAATTAATTAAGAAGATTCTTAGATTTGAATGGATCACGGTCAAAGCCGTATTTAGTTACCATTTGATTCAAAGGTTCTTTGTATTAATACATTCTTAAAATCCGAAAAAAAATCGCAAAAACCGAACCACACCGGTAAAACCAACAAAATCGAAACCGATAGAATTTATACTATGATGGTTTGGTTTGGTTTGGTTTGGTTTGGTTTGAATATTAGAAAAAACCGACTTAATTGGTTTGATTGGTTTTAACCAAAAACCGAGGCAAACCGGACCATGAACACTCCTAGATATTTGTGTGGCTGTAAATCATCTCATTAAGGGTAGAAACATAAGTTTAAATTAAATTATTTCCAAGTATAGAAATGTATCATTCTTTTTGGGACAGACTAAAAAGAAAAGTGTATCAGATAATTTGGAAAAGGGGGAATAGCATAGAAAAGCTCCTCTATTATGCAAATAATCATTTATCTTTCACTCTTTCAGCATTAATTATTCGAAAATGACTTTGAAGTTTGTCTCTTTGCTTCTTCTAGTCACTCCATAATAAATTATTGATCTTATTTAAGTTTGCTCCAACAATTCATGCACAATTAACCGTGGATAGGATCAATTTAAGCATTTAAGGTTCCTATCTGCAAGAGCCTGACAGAGAAGAAGTAAATATATGTCAGCTCGTTCATGCATAAAGAGGAAAGTGAAGAGGTTTCCACCTCCCACAGCACTGTATTTTTGCAAGTAAACCATGGGAAGTGTTTATCAGCTTGTGGATCAGCTTACAACTTTTGGAAGTTCTCCAAACCGAAAAGAAACAGGTGAAGGAGGGCTATCGCACATGCTATCTATTAAACGACAGGGACCGAGCGAAGAGCAGAGGAGAAGGGCGTTTGATGACAGGAAAATCAGTATGAACAGATAAAATCATCAGCGCGAGACAAGTCTCAACCTGTTAATAGATTTGATGGGTTTCATAGAATCCTTCAATAGTCCCAGAATCATCTCAAGTATGTTAAGTCTTATGAAGAAAAAGTAATTTACTTATTCAGATTTCACATATCCGATGTTTTCCTCCTTTACTAATATGCAAGTCTTTCTCTTGGCATAACTTCATGTTATAGACATATATCTGATATAATTTCATTATAATGACCTTTAGAAAGAGTTTAGGAGGAGGAGATGTATGCTAAGTTTCAGCAATACGAATCTTGTCTGGTCTTTGAGAATATAACTTAAAACATTCAATTAAAAAAATAATTATCTTCCAATCCGATCACTTGTTTCTTGCCACTCAAGCTCTCGAGCTTCTCTGCATGTACATCTATGCTTTATAAGTGAAATGCGAGAGAGAGAGAGAGGACTCAGTTTATTATTTGACTAAGCAAACAGACTGGTTCCAGGGATTGAGAGAATTTCAAGCTTTTTTAAATTGATAACTGTGGTGTTCGGGCCAGCTTGCATGCACCCGGACTAATTCCACGGGATACCTGTCACCTCCCACAAGCAACAGGTACCAGGTAACTCTGTCCACCAAGGCTAGGACAGATGGGAAGAAATCACCTAGTGTTTTTTGTCTCTGCTCTACTGGGATTCGAACCTGAGCTCAGCCCACTTCGTTGACCACTAATTACATTGATATGGACATTAAGAACAATACAGATACTTTTCCTTTTGTGTCCTCTTTTTTTCTAGTTTTTCAATTTTTAATTAATGCTTTTGTACAACAAGGCCAGATGCTAAAAGCTAAATGATTTCACTTTCATAAACAGTAGATCAAACAACAAAAGCAGTTGATGTTCTCTCAATTCAAATTAACACTTGAAACCTTCATCGGAAGCAAACAATTTCAGTTTCAACGATTTGCAATTATACGCAAAACTCTGAACCTCAACACCGGGCAGCTCTACAGTTCATTAGGGCACATCAGTTAAAAGTTGCGTGTAAATTCCAACAATCCACCTCATTTTCTTGTTCTAATTATCCTTTTTTTTTTAGTTAGCTTAATGTTTTGAACAGAATCAGGCGGTTACTAACAGCATAATTGGCGACATTTTCAGAATATACAACCTAACATAAAATATTGCGCTATTAGCCATATTATCAGTTTATACAATCTTATACATCATTATACGTGGGGGGAAAGCATTATACATAATATATCAACATTGAATAAAAACGTATAAAAGGTGTTTATACACAAATATGGGCTAAACCAGGTAACAAACTCAAAACATGGGCAAAGAAAACCTGCAAGTAGATTAGGCCACCGTTCGAGGGGTTCCATTTTGAGAAAGCCTTCCAATTCTTTATACATCCCTTGAAGACCTAAACCAAAATATACAATGTTGAGGAAACCAGCAACAAACAAATATATGTATGTATATTTTTTTCTGTTAGAGAATTTACCGCTGGAACGTTTTTGGGTTCGATTTGAGAAGAAAATATCTCGGGTGATGGAATATCGGCGAAGGTGTGAATTCGCAAATTTTGTTCCGCCATTGTTTGTTGGAAACACTGGTACTTGCTCTTGCTACACAAAACGCATTTAGCCGCTTCTTGTTGCGTTGAGTAGATTGGGTCAGGCGGTACAAAGCCAACTTTGGAAAAAATTCGAAGCCCAACAATGATGAATTTTGGGCCACCGCCACTTCTGCTCCTGTTTTGCGCTAGTCTTTAATTTTTAGGGCAATTAGCAGGAATGGCTTATTTTGGGCTGGTCTTTAGGGCCTGTTTGGAAATTGGAATTGGTTGCAATTACACAATTTCATCTGTTTGTTTGATCAAGTAATTACACATTTGGATGAGAATTGAGTATAATTGAGAGCGTGTACACTCTTCAATTCTCAAAGGGGGTTGAGAATTGGGTATAATTATTAGGGTTACTTTTTAGTTTATTTATTTTAATTTCTTTTTATTTTTTATTTCTATTATTTTAATTTATTTTTTATTTTTACTTTTTAATTATTTTATTTTTTAAAATGTATTTTTATTTTTCATTTCCTTTCTTTTCATTCTCAACCTTTACTTCTTGTGGTTTCATATAATTGCTCTTTTTTTTTTATTTCATTCATTAAGCATAACCGTGTTATTATTCTATTTTTGAAACTACACCTCTTAATATTGGAAAGAATGAGTCATTAACAAACTTGGCATATAACGAGTGACGTTATTAAAGTAGAATTTCGTTGAGAATGAGGTTATAGACTTAGAAACCCCCTGTTCAGTCAAAAATTTAAAAAAAAAATCACAAGGTAGAGTTTGGATTTGTAAGGCAGAGTTTGAAACTCTCCTTTAGGGTAGAGTTTGCAGTCAAACTCTACCTTTGCCTTTAGGCATACCAAAACTACCTTTGCCTTTAGGCATGCCAAAAATCTACCTTAAGATAGAGTTTTGCCTCCACGCATGTCAAAATTAGGGTTGGGCATAAATACCGAAAATCGAAAAATCGGACCGAACCAAACCGAACTTAAAAAAACTGAAACTAAAAGAACCGAACAGAACTAGTTTGGTTTGGTATTCGGTGTCCACCTTCAAAAAATCGAAACCGAAATAGCCGAACCGAACGCCCATCGAAATTTAATACATTACCCAAAAAAATTAAAATAGTCCAGGGCCATTAAATTTAAGCCCCCAAAAAAAACTCAATTGTAACAAGCCCTCTTTTACTTTTGTATCCCTAATTTTCCACTTTAGTTGAGAAAATCAAATATCCTTAACAAAGAAAGGTGACTAGGACGTGTCTTTAGGATTAATGTATGTCCTTTACGTGTTTTCTTAGTTATTCTTACTGTATTTATATAACACCTAGTAATCCTATATCATGGTTATGGTTTTTGTTCTTGTGTATCCGGTTTATTTGATTTTGATTTCAATTTATCAGTTTTATGTTTTATTGCTTTTGAGAATATGAATTAGTGTAAATGGAATCACTTCTAATATCATATCAAAAAACACGTATTGAAAAAATTGAAACCGAACTTCAAAAAATCGAAACCGAAAGAACCGAACTGGTTCGGTGTTCACCTTCAAAAAATCGAAACCGAAGTTTGATAAAACGCTCACCTCTAGCCAAAATTATATATTAAGACATAATTTTGCCTTATACCTGAATGCAAAACTCTACCTGCAGGCAGAGTTTTGCATGTGAGGTAGAGTTTTGCATGCAAAAACTCTGCCTGCAGGTAGAGCTTTGCATTCAAAATTCTACCTGAGGCATGCAAAACTCTGCCTTGTGATTTTTTTTTAATTAAGCTGGAGTTCGAATGCAGAACTTTGGGGTATTAGGCGAGGGCAAAAACTAAAGACCTATGCTCTTGAAGGGCAATCTGCACAAAAAAATGTAATTTTTACCCCCATAACAAGTACGTAGTTTTTTGGCGGCACATAAATTTATATTTTTGCATCATAATATCTCACAAATTATACGTTGGTTGATTAAAAAATTTATACCCTACTATGCATACGTTGGATTACCAAATGATAAAAATGAAAGATCAGCTATTTGAAGGACAATTCATGAAATTTGAGAAAATTACGGCACAAAACCGCTCGGCCATGTAGTTTAAAGAAAATTGGCCCAAATCTCTTTTTCTTACGAGTTTTAATCTAATTTGTATAAATTTTGAAATTCTTTTATTAGTTATAGCCAAAACCCTATATCTTTTTTTTCTTTTTCTTTTCCGTAACCGTCTCTTTTCTTGTCAAGCACCACTTGCCTCTCTATTATCTCTCACTTCCTTCTCTATCATTTCCACCATCAATCTCTTCCAAAAGTGTAAACTTTTCAACCACAAGCTCCAAGCAACAATAAAATCAATCATCAAACATTAATTTATGCTAACATCGACGAAATTAAAGAGATCCATTTCGAATTTTCACAAATTTTCTCAAGATCTTCAATGATGTTTTGTATGTCTTATAGCACAAGTATCGGTATGCATATCTCAGTTGACTTATACTAGTGTAATTTTCTGTATTTATTTTTTCATTTAATTTATAAAATCCGAAAATATACATACAGTCAAACTTCTCTATAATGACAGCGTTTGTCCGGGAATTTCATGGCTATTATAGTGAGGTGCTGTTATATATGTATACTGTCTTTTGATATTTAGATCTCATTTAGCTGATTTAAGCCAAAGTACACAAACAACTATTTTTTTTCTATACTTTTTAGGTTATAAACGAAACAATATACTTGTTAATTTTAAAATTTCAATTGATTTTTATATACCTCATTAATTAAAAATTAAAAAGACTAATAAATTACTAAATAAATCCATAACTAGTTGTATATACCGATAGAGAAATAAAATTTAAGAACATATGCATTTAAAATTAATTGAGAATTTAAATATTTCAACATAAGAGTTTTACAATTGTAGTTAGGTTGTTTTGTAAATTTCATTCTCTTATCAACAATATAACGCTTCAATTGACAAAAAAATTTGTCCAAACTTTCAGCAAAAAGAGCTCAACAGCTAACTGTTCTATGTCACCCCAAGTAGCAATAGCTTAACGTTCTTCATCAACACTTTTGTTGTCACCTTCTGCATCCGATGTCTCTTGAAATTTTCTATGTGCATGATATTAATGATGATTATCATAAATATGTTAATAATTTATTCCTATGCATAATACATTTTTTACAAAATGTTATCAGACAATATTTGAGGATGGCTGTTATAGAGAGGTCATTTTACAAAGAGTGTACCGCTATAATGAATGGCATTGCTGTTATAGGTAGAATGTTGTTATAGAGAAGTAAAATATAATATGAAAAATAGGTTTCGGAGAAAATCAGATTGTTATAATGAAATAATGTTATAACGAATGACAATTATAGAGATGGTTGACTATATCTACGCGTCAATTGATTGCGCATTGTCCACTAATGCGTTATTGTTCAATTTATTTTGTGTATATAGTACTGGCAAAGTGAATAGCAAAAATAAGTGTCCATCTTATCTGTCCAATTATAAATGGGTTAAATAAGTAACCTGTTTTAAACGGATCAAGTTTGAATATATTCATATAACTCACTGAAAATGTATCATGAAGCCGTCGTGGTGATATGTCAAAATTTGCACGCCACAGTTTCAGTGGTGGATCCAGGATTTTAACTCAGGGGGTTCGAAAAAAATAACAAAAACTAAATATAAAAAATAATATTGTTGATGGGAATCGAACCTATAGCACTAAAGACAATTTTGAATATTCTAAACCACTTGAGCTAACCTTTTACGTTTATTGAGGGTGTTCAGAAGCTAATATATATATACATAAACACAAAAAATCTACTCCATATATACACTTTATATTTTTGCCGAGGGTGTTCGGGTGAACACCCTAGGTTGGTTGTGCATCCGCCCCTGCACAGTTCTGATATGTAATTATTTTTCTCGTTTGTGTATGTAGCTTTGATTTTGCAATTTTTGCAAGCAATTTTGATTGCTTTTGAAAGATTGTTTAATGTCTTAAAGTTATTATACATTGTTTTGATAAATTCAGTAAAAAGAATTTGAAAAGCACCAAAATTCTTCAATTTTTGAAGCTTGAAACTATTGTCTGAGGATGGAAATCATTTGATTGTTGACAATTTGTGCTTAAATCTTTTGTTCAAATGGTTAATTTTCCTCTTCTACATCTATTATTATTAAAAATCATATTTGAAAAAGAAAAAATGAAGAAGGAGAATAAATAAACATAAGAAATTAACAAACACATGCCAGACAGACAGTATTTTGTAATTAATTAATTGCTCCGTAACTTTCGCTACGCGTTTTGGTTATGCGAATCCATGTCCCAATAAATGTGGTCGGGGAGAAAAATTTGCATAAATCCTGTGATTGTGAAACAACAAGAAAGTTTTTAAGTCACGATCCTATGGCCACAACATTCAACCTATTCTTTATTAGATTTTAGATACACATAGAGATGTAGATGAGACCAGCCACACCAGAACATATTCTCTTACCAAAAAATCCACAAGTCCTGATTCTTGAGAATGTAATAATAAGAAAAAAATAGTAACATGGCGTAAAGATAATTTCTTTCCATATCGAACTCGCATATTGCTAGTAGATTAATTAGTTTCTACTCATTTATATTGTGTTTGGCCAAACTTATTTTGAAGAGTGCTTTTCAAAAAAACATTTTTTGTGAGAAGCACTTTGTGTTTGGCCAAAAAATTTAAAACCACTTTTGAGCAGTAATTAGTGTTTGGTGAAACTTTTAAAAAGTACTTAGAAGTGTATTTTTTTCAAAAAGGCTTTTTAAAGAAGTGTTTTTGGGGGAAGCTACTTCTTTTAGCTTCTACAAATAACTTTTGCTACTCCCCATAAACACTTATTTTCTCCTAAAAGCTTGGCCAAGCACCTCATTTTTTTATATATATAAAAAATAGTTTTTCTAAAATATATATAAGCAATGTTAACCTCTCAAAAGCTTGGCCAAACAAACTATAAAAAATAAGTAATGTTATTCACTTACTATGTATGAAAATAATAGCTTCTTGACTATTGAACTGTTTACAACATCACGGGAAAACTGACACATATAGTGTTTCCATTACACAGGCACACTGATAGCATTTCGATTATGGGTTCGGCAAGTAATTTTGGCGCAAAGCTTGTATTTATGTAAAAATAAAAAATTCTAAAAATTATCTTTTTTTTTTAAATCTAAAATTTATCTATACTATATTAAAAGCACGAAGGATCTTAGAAATGTTGATTGAACTTTTTGCCCTTCATTAAAGTCTCCTCAATAGACAAAATTGTCATTTACTATTTTTATCAAATTAATATACATATTAAATTCTCTTACCACAACTATATAATAATTACGCACAGGTTTATTATAAAGAAATTCCTTATACCGTTTGATTTCTTTCTATATTTCGAGACTTGAAGTCCCTGTGTAAGCTATCTCCCAAATAAAGTTGGAGACTTGAAGATGTAGCCTATATAAACGTATGAAACGTATGTTTGTCCAATTTATTTCATAGTTTGTCTTGGTTTGACTTTATATTTTTGCTTTATTCTTTGTAGTATATTTTCATGAATTAATATTCAGCAATAACTTTGGCTAAATTTCTTGATTATGCTCTCTTTGCTTTTATTGGTAATCTAAAGGGCCAGGTATGCCTATATGATCATTCAAAATTTTGAGATTTTTTTTCTTTTGACGTGATTTCTCTTTTATAATAATATGGAGTGTGATTTGCGGATTGTAATTTCTTACATGATAATTATTAAATTTATTATCTAATATTTGGCCACTTTCATGGTTATTGGACATGCTAAAATTATCCAAACCATTGCTTCTTTCATTATTTGTAGTATATGTCTCTATTTCTGTTTCAGTGTGTGTGTGTTTCTCTATATATTTGCTCTTTGAAACCTTTAAGAAGAACTCTTTAAATTATACTTTCGTACATTAGTGTTACAGGGATAATAATTAATTTTTAAAGGGAAAAACGTTTTTCAATATTGTAAGGATATTTTAAGCACTAATACCTTGTTCAAATTCGTGAATTCATACCTATATTTAAAGGCAATTTATGACTTCTTCTCGACATGCCTCTCAATATATATTGCAAGTTGCTTTGAGTAATGTAGACATCCTTATTCCTCGTTTTTAGACTTTGTATAGTCACTTATTAATTATTTGAGGCCATATAGAGCCAACATCTTCATTCCCAAATATTTAGACGATCAGATTAATTTTTTTAATTTGTGTTATTAAAATTAGCCAAAATTTTAGGTTATTAAATCTTTTTTTATTTGAATTATGTAGAAGTCCTAAATATGTAAGACTTGCCCAGGATGGAATTCTTTTTAATTTACACTACACGCATACGCCAGCCGCATTAATTTCTGCAAAGTTAATTTTGGGTATAACTCTTTTTACTTAGCATTCGTTTTTATCCCAATTCAAGGACAGAAGTTTTGAACACTTTTGCTATCCTAATTATTTTTGGACAAAAACTATTTTTCAGTTTCCATGAGATTTAAATTTGTTTTAAGAATCCATGTCAAAAAAGAATAAGCCTAATACTTCTATCCCACATTATTCATTATACATTATTTAGGAATTATTGGACATAAATTGCGATAATAGAACTAGGCAAAGTTTTCGACAAAAATTATTAGTTCTCTTTGGTTTTCTTTTTCCCTTTTCGAATTTGAGTATTTTTTCTATATTTTAAATTTTGGAACACATATTTTAGCTGACAAACACGATCAACGCATAAAAGATATCACGAATACAATTCTATTATAGTGACTCATATCTATCACCTTGTATGTTCTTTAATTTGGTATTGGTTATGTTCTTTAATTTGGTATTAGTGCTCTCTGGTCCATAAACCTTGATGAACACTTTTGTCATGTTCTCAATTATTGTGCTTATGTGAATGTGCAGTGCATGAATGTAAATAGTCTAGAGTCTTAGAATTTATTTAATTGGTTTTAGATAGTTTGGACGAAGGGAAGGCACATGATTATTCTTAACATTAATTTTGATGTTATTTTGGCGGGTAAAATAGAATAGAGATAGAATTTCAAGTAAATACTACTTCTGATTTTGGTGCCTAAACGTGGATCGGCTACTAATTACCTACTTGAGTTAGAATAGCACATTAAAAAACTCACCTAATATATGATCCTATTAGGGTTTTTAAAAAGTAATCTATATATAGAATAATTTAAGCAATATGGGAAAAGAAAAACTTCTTAAGATAATAAGATTGCCTCATCAACTTGCTCATCACATTCAACTTCTATCCCCTAGATTTAAATTGAGTTTTGATGTTTGAATTTACAACTAAAATTGAATATCTTGACCTCAAAGTCAATTTTATTGGACCTAAGCTTGTATTGTTGCCGTACTCAATTTTATTGAACCTAAGATTGTATTGTTGCCATACTCATTTCTTAGTTTCATACAATATACCACCTATGTTCAATACGTTTATGAGTCTTCACCTAATGTTTAGGACTTTTAAATTAATTAAATTTTGTGCATTAAGTCCTTTTTTATTTGAGATATATTAAAAAAGTATTATTAAATACCTTTTTCAATTTTGTATATTTCCTATTTGAATTAAGTAATGTAAACAATTTTGCAAAACAATAAGGAAACCAAAAAATGGCAAAACCACAAGGAAGAAGTTAATTTGATCTACTCGTCAAGTTAATTCGAAACAGAGGACTTTGTAGCCTTCCTCTTCGTCAATGATTATGGGGCGCTCCCATGGGGCAGCCATAGCTTGAACCTTCCTTCTCTTTTGGTTTCCCAAGAATAGCGGTAGCTGGGCAAAGCGCGGGCACGCCCCCAACTTCTTAAGTTTGGGACTTTGTAGTTAAGATGGTTGTGACAATTGATGCATATTCAAATTTGTGTTTTCAATTTATGTTGTGAACAATGAGATGATGATAATTTGAGAACAATCACGTGATTTAAAAAAGGAACAGTACAATGCTCACCACAATACTTAATTTTGATGTGTTTTTACCAATTTGATTATTGTAACTTGAAAAAATATCTAATAAAAAACAAATATAGCCATCAACAACTAAAACTCACATTTTACGTACGCTTATTTAGCAACGAAGTTCGTAGTTACGAGTAATTTCATTTTGTAGTATCTGCTGTCAAATAAGGTACGCGCTTTGGTCACGCGCAAAGCGCGTACGCTAAATTAGTAAACTCAAAATCCTAGCTTCGCCTCTAATATCACACGAATAAATGCATGATACGTACGCTAATAGACAATTTTAAGTTAAATATAATCTGAAATGTAAAATTACCTAAACATGATCAGTTGATATGGTCAGGTACAAACAATCGACAGCAAATAAGTATTTGCCCCATATAACTATGAAAGATGACTATGTCATACTTGCCTTTTGACCATATTCACTTTATCCAACAGATTAATTTGCCAATAACATTTGGTCACCTGATCATAGATCTTAATACTAGTAAGTTTCTTTTTGGGTTATTTAGTTACTTACTAGCAAACATAATAAATTTAAGCTCCGACAGGTTATAATAAAGTACTCTGCATGAGAAATATTTTGAGATCCGTGTATACTTAACAACAGAATATATAAAAATGATTGTAACTAATTTTCAATTAACAAAAACACGTCGTTCATAAACTCTAAGCTGACTCAATCAATCAAGAGGCCAAAAACTAGTATAATATTCCATTTTGTTTACTACGTGAATTGATGTTGGAATCGATCTTTCTTTTATAAATTTAAAATAATGCAACTTGGGCAAATGGCCTAGCGGTGGAAAAAGTTGGAACAGGGAAAAAATGACGAAGTCAACTCCTGCATTGCCCACGGGCATATAGTTCACGTACGCGAAGAAACTTCTATTCATTTTCTTTTACTAAACCTGTTGAAGAATTACAAATTTCCCTACCCAAAAAAAAGAAAAAAATCTTTTACAAATTTTCTTTTAGTAAAAGAAAGTTGGGCTGAGGTTGGGCTGTATTGTAGACCGATTTGTGAAAGTTGAGTTGAATCATTTTGGCCCAAAATGTATGAAAATGAAAAACAATATTGTTGTTTCACAATCTGAAAATTCATTGAAGGAGATGGAATGAGTGTTGATTAATATTGTGCAATTGTTTGGGTGAAGCTCATCGTAGAGTTTGAGATCCATTTGGTGATGCTTTTGACCCATCTTGAATGGAGTTTCGTAAGCTGAAGTTCAGATGAGACAAAGCCTAGTTTTTGCATGACTCTGTATAACAGAGTAAAATTGTGCATAAACACTTCTTGTACGTCATTATTATTTACTCTTATACGAGGTTGATACGTTGGTTATAATAAGTGTGTAATATTATATAAAAATGTATAAAGATGTATAAACTTTGCAAATGTAAGACCCCACAGGGAAGCCCGTTATGAATTTAGCTGCAGCGAGCATAAGTTGATCACTATGATTTTGAACAGAATAGAACCTAAGGGAAAATCACCTATGATTCGAGAATGTCTCGATTTTTCAAACATGTATATTTTGTCGAACAACCCATGCACATGACTAAGAAGAGATTGTGTATAACATGAGAACCAAGAGCAGACGATATTGAATTTCGGGTAATAATTTTAATTTGTTCAAGTTTATTGAGATCAAAAGTAGAAAGTACCACGTTAGTAAGTTACTACAACAAGTAGGTATTACTATGAGATAAGAATATATGACATTTCCCTCTTAGGTTATGTGATTAAGTGCTTACCGCAGATGTGTATAGTTTGACACGAATTTAAAGTGTATAGAAAGTTTGAGGCTGGGTATTTTAATCTTTTCTTTAGGAGAGATGTAATTGCGCTAAGTTTGATCCATGTCTATCATTCAGGAAAGATAGTATACGACCGTAGAATAGGGTCAGATGATCAGGGAAGTTAGAAATTACATTATGCTTCACTTTAGTATTCTTAGCAAAATCAGAGAAAGTGATGCTAGCAGGTGGTTAGTGGAAGAATAGTGAGTATTTAGTAGATCCAGTGAATTAGCAATTTCAGCAGAGCTAGTAGAGGTACGATTTGATATCCTTAGTCGGGCTAAAACTAGTGAGTGGGTAACAGTTTGAATATACCGAATGTGTGTTAGAACCCAACTAGTTTAAGTTAAACCCGAAGTACCATGACAGTGAAAGAGGAAAATCAGCTAAGCATTAAGAAAGCAAACAACAAAAGAATAGTCTTTTAAGAGTTTTGAAAAAAGGGATTTTCCCTAAGACTGACAGTAGTAGCAAAGTTAAGTCTTTGAGACGGAGTATGCCAGTTAATAATATATTAGTTCCTAGTCCATGTAAGTAATTTAGTTTTTCCTAGAAAGGGAGGCTACTCAAAAGTGAGTCAAAAAATGAGTTGTCAGTGATGTAAAGCGCAAAGAATTGCAAAAGATAAGGAAAGTTGGTCGGATCCCAACAAGAGAGAAGGTTCGCATGTATAAGACCTTAACCTTTGGTCTAAGGGATAGATATATGCATCGTTAGTAAGTCCAGTTGAGTATTTGAAAATCGAAGGGTTAGCATGAGATATGAAGAACATCAGTTCACTAATGAGGACATAATGAGATAGTCTCCACAAGGAATATGCCTCGCATATATAAAGAAACACGAAGCTAATAGAACGATCGCCAATCGACTTATGTCAAGACCAATTATATTCAATTAAGTGATCACAAAAAAACTATAAGATCATGCCCAGTTACATGTCACAAGGGTAGTGCTATTGCACGAGACTATAATCTTTAGGGTACTGGTCAAAGGCTTAGCATGCACTAATACTATGAGTATTTTAGGAAGTGTCTCAGAAAGAAATCAAGTATGAAGAGTGTAGCTCATGTTGATACAGACAAGAGAATCATGGTGAGGAATTTCACTGTTTAGAAAATCTTGGAGTTCGACTTTTGGACTCAGAAGATGGTGGATTTTTGTTCATAACGGAGCTGAATCCTCCTTAGTAGCCGAAGTGGAAGAAAAACAGTATAGTGATCCCTACTTATTACACTTGAATGAGGTGATTCACAAGCATATGACAACGACTTTCGAACAAAGGCGAAAAAATGGTATGTTAAGGTACAACGGCAGGTTACGTGTTCCAGGTGTGGATGGACTTAGAGAAAGAATCATATCAGAAGCACACAATTCAAGGTATTTTATTCACCCAGGTTGCACCAAGATGTATCAAGATCTTAAGGAGATTTACTAGTGAAACGACTTGAAAAAGAACGTAGCAGAGTTTATGGCCAAGTTGTTCAAATTGTAAGCAAGTGAAAGCTGATCATCAGAAGTCCCGCGGCTTAGCACAGAATACATATATTATTGAGTGGAGATGATAAACATTGACTTAGTATGTGGCTCATCCAAAGCATACTTTTGCCAGTAAAGACCACAGATTCGGTAGAAGACTACGCCAAGTAGTATATTTAGGAAATTATCCAATTGCATGGGACTCCATTGTCCATTATTTCGGATCAAGACGTCCAGTTCACAAAAAAATTTGGAAGTCCTTTTAGAAAGGATTGGGTACCAAGGTAAATCTCAATACCGATTTTTATTCTCAGACAGATGGTCAGGCAGAGCACACTATCCAGATGCACAAAGATATGTTGAGAGCATGAGCCCTAGACTTTAAGGGTATTTGGGATGATCATTTTCCCCTCATTGAGTTTGTTTCTAATAATAGATATCATTTCAGTATCAAGATGGCGCTGTTTATAGCATTATATGTGAAAGTTGTAGATCACCTATTGGTGGTATGAAGTTGGCAAAACAAAATTGCTAGGGCCACACTTGGTCCATCAGGCTGTGGAAAAAGGTTAAATTGATTTAAGAGCGTTTGAAAGTGGCTAAGAGTCTCCAGAAGTCCTATTCAAATGTAAGGCGCAGAGATTTAGAGTTTCCTGTTAACGAGTGGGAGTTTCTTGAAAGTTTTGCCTATGAAAAACGTCATGAAATTTGAGAATAAAGGGAAGCTTAGTCCCATATATATTAGAATATACAGGATCATACGAAGAACCAGTCAAGTGGCTTACGAGCTAAAATTTCCACCAGAGTTGGTCGCCGTACACTCAGTGTCATACTATAACATTCATGTTTCCAGTATTCAAATCTCATGTTATAACATTCATGTACTCAGATATTCATGTCAGTTCAGCACTCAGATATTCGTGTCAGTTTAGCACTCAGATATTCATGTCAGTTCAGCACTCAGATATTCATGTCAGCTATGTATTCAGACTTCAAGCTATAATCTCCATGTCCCCAGTACTCAATCAGTTTAGCATTCATTCAGTTTAGTATTAATTCAGTTTCGTACTCATTCAGTTCAGTATTCACGCAGTTCAGTATTCATTCAGTTCAATATTTATTCAGTTTAGTATTCATTCAGTCTAGTAATTCGTTTAGTTCAAAGAACATTCAGTCCAGAATTAACGCAACCATGTCCTTAAGGAGTGTAAGTTAGACCATGAGCACCATCATCTATCGTTCGAGGATGAATGATCCTAAAAGGGAGATAATGTAACAGTCCATAAATCTGGGTTAGGTGTGAATGTGCTAAATGAATATTAGTGTGACATTTTAACCATATGAAGTCCAATCGGGATGGGTTTGGGTGGAAATAGTTGTCTCGGAATCAAGACGGATAGCAAGGTTGATACGCCCAAATTACATCCTTAAAATAGGAGTAAAGAGGTCCTTGGTCAAATATAGAACCCAACGAAGTTGGGGTCGAATCCCATAGGGATTACGACGAAGAAATGTACTTATAAAGTGTAATGCTCGACTATTAGTCTATATTTCTAGGGAAAGGGGTATAAATATTGTTTGATTTAAAGTTTTTCATACTCATTGCTAGAGAAATCTTGTTGTGCATTTAATCAATTGATAAAAAGACTAATGTTGTGGTTCCAAAGGAAAGTAATGCAAATGGGTATTAATTCAATTGATTAGTTTGTTTAGGTGTAATAAACAATGGATTTCTTTTGTTTACCAAAAGTTTTCCAACCAAATTGATAAATATCATTTCTAAGCTTTTCCAAGCTATAGAATGAAGAATTTGTGGACACCTATTTTTGTTTCAAGCTAGCTTTACTATTCCTAGCTTAAGCTATTAACTAGGGGTTAAATCTCCAAATTCTTGCTATTTAACTCTTTTCTTAACTTTTACTATCTTTTTTAAGAAAATTAAAAGTATTTAGACACAAATAATGTTGGCCACCGTTAAAAGTCGTTTAAGATTAAAGAGCTAATAGAAGACACCATTAAAAACTAATAAGGTTTGCATTCAAACCTCAATCACATAACTAACACATTTGGTCTCACAACCTTAGCTAATGGGATTAGCTACTCATATTCATAAAATAGAAGACAATAGTATATAAAGTATTCATAAGGCTTACAAAGATGTAATGATGAAGATGACAAAAGTGCAAGATTCCTTCTTAAATGCTTCAACAACCAATATTCTATGTATTGAATGCTCTAAGACTAAGAGTAAAAGTCAGAATAATGAATACAAACCCTAAAAAATGTATTTATAATGGTCCAAATATAAAAAATAATTTTAGACAAAACTACCCCGACGAAAGAAATATGGACGGACCCTAAAACAAGGATATGGTCCATAAAATCTGCATCCTCCAAATGTAGAATCTGAATTCTGCAAATTAGTTCTTCTTTTCACGCTTCATTTTTACGGACCGTTGTTACGATTCACTTTTACGCGGGTGCATAAAGGCTACTAAGAACTTGTGGATCCTATTTGGATTTTATGTTTTTTAGAGTCGTCACCTAATTTTATTAAGGGAAATTAGGAAAACTGAGTAAAAAGGGTTTGTCAAACAAGAGAAAAATTCTTTTAAACGAGAGTTCGAGGTAAGGGTTCTGGTGATCCCCTAGAGAAAGTTTTAAAGACCTTAGTATTAAGGATCCGCAGAATACGATTGACATACGAGCTTCAATGTGTGATTAATGTGATTATTTGCTAAAATATTTTCTTTCTTGCAAAATTGTCATGATAATCATAAAATTCCATTGTTTTGGCAAAAATACCCTTCAAGGACAGAGACTTGGTTTTAAAATATTATAAGGGGATCAAACCACTTCATTTCCGGACCAAAACATACTCAAGATTTCTCCCAAGTAGAGTTGCTACTAATTTGGTCCAAATGTTACGATTTTAGTCGTTATAAGTTTTATTATACATAAATAAAAATAAATGGAGTATATCCCTCTTATAAAATGGTATATATTTAAATGAGTATAAGTAAAAAAAAAAAGTTATCTTTTGTTTGGTTTCATTCGAACTCAATTAAGTCAACCTTATCTAACCAAAGCCAACTCAGTCCCAAATTAAGGTTCAAGTAGAGTCTGTTTAAAACCTTTTTCTTTTTGCTATAAACCGGACCAAAAAGGTCCAATTTTATCAGCCCAGAAAATCATCATTTTTTGCTCTTTAAGGCCCAACAGGGGCAAAATGAGATGCAATTTTAGTCCATTTATTGTGGGCTTAAGGCCCAAAATTATATCCCAATTTCATTAAGTACAAATGGTCCGAACGTTTTTTCAGTTTAAAAGAGGCACATGGCCCGAGTCAATCACTTAATCCAAATATTTATCATATTTATCTACTCATATTTGAAACAGGTTTTGTGAAGCCCTAATTTTATCAAGTTGCAAGCGATTAATCATATCGTACCAGGATCTTATCATTTTTTTTAAAAGGCTCTTTTTTGAGAAAAAATACTAACTCCTACGCAAATTCCCTAAGTTCTAATCACATTAGGGTTTCAATATTTTTCAAATATCGTTTACAATATACAACTAATATACAACAGATACACAAAAAATGAAAATAGATAAAATAGAGAAAGGTTAGGCTGGTGGACTACCTAAACCCACCAGTTGGCCATTTTCATCCATGGCGAGGCCTTCAATCATTTCGGCTATCCGGACTTGATCAAGAAAAGAAGAGTTGGGCCTCTGGCCCAACGGGTTTATCGATAGGAATGGCCCAAATAGCCCGTATGAAATTCCCATGCAAACAAAGAGGGGGTGGGGATGGGGGGGGGGGGGGGATATGGTTAGAAGACACCTAGACTTAGTACATAATGTAACAATTTAATGTAACAAGATTCTTAAAAGAGGCATAACCATAATAGTATAAATATACTCATCATACAAAACTTAGTGCATGAATAAATTAATGAAGACAAAAGTCAGGCTTATACATACAAAAGCGCAAATTCAGATCAAAAGCAGGCCCAAAATAGAGAGAAAATAGTGTAAGAAACAGGCGCAAATGCGTACAGGTACACACCATATAAGGAAAAAGACCCAAGAAGGAAAACAAGCCCAAACCATTATCATAAAAAGACACAGGATGAAACTTCCAAGTTCAGATGAGTGATATACTAGGTTTATACTTGATATACAAGCCAATATATATATACCAGAGGTGTATGTATATAGACTGTATATCTCTGTATACCTCGATATACAACCTATGTATAACAGCTTAACAAGACAGAAATCAAAGCTCAAATTTAGAGGATGCTACACCTTGTTCAAAATTAGATTTCCATACACATCTTTTATATTGAAACCACTATATACTCAGACACCATTTTGACAAGAAAATGCAGAACAGGTTTTGGTTAAATGCCACTATGTAAACATTTGAAGAGACGGGGTAGACAAGGTAAACATGGCATTCAAATATTCAGAGCCAAACAATTATACAACCAGCGCTCTTATGGAACTGATCCCAGTATGACCAAATTACTTCACAACAGATAAGACATGCTTCCATTTTTCATATAATATGCAAATACTAAGGCAAGATTTCATGGTTTTCAGATGCTTAACGTGGACAGATATGCAAAAATGCCTACCAGATGTGTATATGAACTTCAGAGTACTCTTAGCATATATTCTTACACATAATCTTAATATTATCATGCTTTCAAAAGGAAGAATAGATGCCAGTACAGAACCAAGTTTAAACAGAGAAGTAATACTATAACAAGTGCCTAATCATGGGGACATGAGCATTTGTAGGGTCACTGAGTGCATACAGACAGGAAAGGGGTAAAATTTTAGGTCTTTTTTAACAAATGGACACATAAACTAAGTGGATTATTCTTAATAACAATCTTGGCATTACCATGAAAAGACAAAGTAGACACGGATCTCATGTAATGAACTAACAAACAAGCTGAATATCATGTTTACTAAATTCAGGCTAATCTTCAAAGAAAATAGTGCTTTTACAGGTTTGATATAGAGTATCTAAGACATCATACAAGTTATTCAAAAGAAAGGGCATGAACCAAGGCAGGAGAAGGACAATATTAGACATACAAAATGACTTCTTAGTTATGTATAATCAACACAGAATCTCAGAACAAACATGTCAAACTTTTGAATGCTACTTCTAATCCCTTATACCTGTAAGACTTTCACAGCAGGTTGAAAAGACACATATTGAACACCTTGGTTAAGTTAAGAATTCTCATGCCATAAGGAAGGTGATATAGTTAAACATTTGGTAGGTCTGAGGGTAAATGCACACTAAAACATATCAAAAATAGGGCCAGGTAAGCAACAAACATATAAAGAACTTATAAACTATGGCGCTTAAGGGTTCTAGAAATCAAGTAGGCAAGTTTTAGGGTCAAATCCCTATATCCAAACCTGGACTTCATTATTGTTTCTCAAATGCAAACTCATCACACCATCAACATATGATAATTCCATCAAGAGCAACAGGGATGCTTATAGACTTAAATAGACCCAAACTAGGTAATGATATTGCATATAAATACCCATCCAGCAAATAGAAGCATGTAATAGGTTCAGAGAGGTTGTAACCACATGTAAACATCGGGAACCAACTCAATATGGCATACTTAACACAATTGGGCATATATGTCAGGTTTACATGCTAAGAGTCCCATAGTTCGAGTTTTAGAACATTCTAACAGACCAACATATAACCATTTTAACATTATTTTATCTAATAAACATATAATAGGCGTTTAACATGATATTGCACTAAGTGTAGACTACTTAGATCTCGTTTTAAACTAATACCTAGTCATACATAATCTTAAATCAATCAAAACATGCTTATGTATTATCTCTTATGGTTAATAGGCTAACAGTGCGTTAATCACAACAACAGGCAACCGAATACAACTAGTCAACTCTAAAACTAATACTTAAATCTAACAAACCAACTAACATGCAATATTAACAGTTAAGCACTAACACATAGCTATTAAATGAACTACATTACACTAAACTAACATATATACAAACATAACATAAATTAAACATAGAAAAAAACTAAAGAAAATGAAGAAAGGAGTATTATTTACCTTTCTTGTATGCAGCCAATGGTCGAGAATGGACTTGGAGATCCTTTGTCCCTCCATTTAAGCTCAACCGCAAACAAACAGAAAAGAAAACTTTAAACTTACTCAAATAGTTAAGGAGTTTAGTAAAATATGCTAAACCCTAGATAATTTGAGTTTTAATATGTGTGAAATATTCTCTGTGTGTCTGTAAAATTGTTAATTGGGGGTTCTTTACAAATTTCTGGGAAAAATCCCTCCATCTAACATTCAATGGTTAGGATTCAAGCAAACAAACATATAAAGGGTCGGATTTGCCTCAAATTAGGTCAATTTGTTGGGTTCTTCATGAACCAATGATAATTGAGTATTCAAATGAAAGTAAAATAAAAATCCATTAAGAATCTATACTCGGTTGAACGTTAATATGTAGATAAAGTAAAGCAAAGAGGGATTAATATCTCGTTTGGTGCTGTATCAACAGATTTGGTTGAGAATTAGTAGAGCAATGAATGTTCTTACCATTCTCGGCCATACAAAGTCAGCACAAACAATGTGGGCTAGCGACTTTGTCGTTTCCGGCATACATGACACGAGGAGAGAGAGGGTCGAGGAGGCAGCTAGCATTTGCCTTTCAAACCTGGTCTTTTAACAAATGAAGACCTTAAGGGTCTGTTTGTATAGCCAAACACATATATGCGTGAATTGGGTCGCGCCAGCCTTGTATTGGGCTGGACTCGACTCAATTAAAGGGAAAATAAAAGGAGCCCTAATCATATATACGCATATACATGGTATACACGCATACACATGTATATCCATGTATACTTGTGTATACATGTGTATATATGGCAGGCAAACAAAGTCATTTTAACAAATAACCAATATTGAAAGTGTTTATTAGTTAAACATCACAATGATGACCAAATTAAACTAATTAACTTAATTAATTCTTTTTTAATGACACGACTAATTATATGAAAGACTTAAATTTGTAATTATGACCTTAATTGACTTTAAACCATGAAGTTGGTTATTTTAATTATAGTCATATACTCATATTTGACTAACAATTGATTATTTCAATTGTAGCCGCAATTAATTGCATAATAAACAATTTATAAATATAATCACAAATAAACATGTAATTAATTTTGATTGGTCTAAAGAAAATTGCACTAAAGTGCAATTGATTAAAATTTTGACAGATGGTGATTATTTATTTAATTAATCAAATTTCTTGAATTAAACGGAGTAGAATACTTGCTAATTAAATCTTCAATGATTTTCTGCAATTAATAATTACTTTATGGTATAATCTTGGCAAATGATTTAAATAGTAAAAATATGTAAATTATTCTCAAATGACTTATGACATATATTTGAAATTATTTTACCAAATGAAATGCAAACTATTATCAAAATAATTTTGTAAAAAAATCAATTTGATTTATAAAAATACATATTTCACTCTGTTTGAGATTCAAGAATCCTGGATAGTTAAAATAAATTACTGGAGGTCAAAAACCAGGTGTTAACAGCCGTAAAATAGAAATACGGTTCATAGATTTCCACCGTAGAATGACACTTCATGCAATAGTTCCTGTTGCACTATTTCACAGTTCATAAATCCTCATTGTATTGTGAATTGTCTTGAACAGGTTTTTGTTGATGTGTGGGACAAGTAATACGGCCCGTAGAATCTTTTACGGACCGTAGAAGTCACCGTAAAATCTCCTTCCTGCATCTGCCTTCCTGAACTTCACATTTGGGGCCTCTTTCATGCTATTTTCCACCTAATTGTCCTCACATGACTAAAATACCTACAACAAGGCAAATGACATAAAAAATGAGAACAAGTAAAATTTTACGTAAAAAGGCATCAAATGTGTAGTATTTATACGACACATTAGAGGTGCATAAAATTCGATAGAATCGGCTAAGTTTTCAATAGGCCTGTCTTCTAGCCTTATTTCATGAACATTAGTTAGGAATTTGAGAAAGCTTAAAACATGAAAGTTGTATCCCTTTGCAATACCTTTCCAATGATATATCGTGGATCCCAAAGGGAGCTTTATATATAGAGTTATAACCATTTTACTGAAGCGCGCTTGGTAGGCCCCAAAGCGAGGCTTGAGCTCATCCTGGAGCTCTCTCAGTGAGGTCCTGAGCGAGGGGTAAGCTCGCTTAGCGAGCTAAGGGGTACTTCTCCCCAGACCAATAAAAGTGACCCTTAGATGAGTTAATGTCATTTTTGACATTCCAACTTCATTCTAAGTACCTAAGCAGCCGATTTTCTCCTCTCCTCATCCTTCAATATCAAGGTAAGATCACTCTAACAATTTCCAGGCAATTCTAACATTAATTCATGATTTTTCAACCAAAACATAGGATTTCCAAGGTAAATACTTCTCAAGCGATTCAAAGCCAGGGTTTTGGTGTTCTTTGTCAGAGAAGCAATTTAGTTCGTTAGATAGGAGAGTTATAGGTATGTAGGGATTTTATCTATGTGTGGGAACATTGTTGTTCTTCTCCACGCCAAGTTAATTCATGAAGCCCTAGTTCTCCTCAGAGTTAGAGAATCATACTCCAGTTCATGAAATACCTCAGATAGAAGTTAATTATATATATGTATTGTCATGCTCAATTATGTTTCAAATAATTGTATTTATGTATATCATTACGATTCTCATGAACTTATCCTTAGTCCATAAATACCCATACTTTGAATCCTGTGGGTTCTCAATTGCAAGTCATGAACGATTATTCCTCCACTCCATGAGTCATGCATGTTTTCATGTTTCATACAATTTATATTATGTATCTATATACATGTTAGATTATGTTTACAAGTCATGTTTACGAATTGTGTTACAAGTAAAAAAGTTTTGTTTTACAAACCATGGGCACAGAGGCCACCTATATTCATGTTCATGTTTTTGGCAGTTGCACAGATTACCGTGAAAGCTCAGATATCCTGAAACTACGTCTTGCGTAGGATAAAGGTCGCTCCACCCAGTTAGGACGACACCTTCATGTTTCCCATTACCAGATATTTTATAGATCCATTTATGTTATGCTCATGTGTCATACCCCGGTAAGGTACGAGATGGCTTAGCTGATCGGGCAGAAATCAGACGCCACGTGCTGGTTACATGTCAGCTCTCTCTCTCTCTCTCTCTCTCTCTCTCTCTCTCTATATATATATATATATATATATATATATCTATCTCTCTCTCTCTCTCTCTCTATATATATATATATATATATATTCATGTCACATGTTACTCATGCTTATGTTGAATTTACAGTTCAGTCTCAATTCCTATTATTTTATGTGCCATGTTTATTCATTCAGTTATTTTACATACCAGTACAATTCAAATGTACTGACGTCCTTTTTTCCCCGGGCATGCATTTCACGATGCATGCATTGATTTACTGGACGATGGATCTGCTTGTTAGTGTCACGACCCGCCTAGGGGCCGTGACGGGTACCCGGGGCTAACCACCGAGCACCCCTCGTTCTGCTACTCATCATGCTCATTAAGCCTTATTTTGTCAAATTCATATTCAAATCATAAGATAATCATCTTTCATTTGAAACATAAACACTTTTATATACATAAACCTTTCGGCCATTAAAATAATATATATATACGGTAGTAATCTCGTAAGACCATATAACCCACACTACGTATCTACGAGCCTCTACTAGAGTACTAGACATTTGGACGGGACAAGACCCCGTCGTGCCCATAATACATATATATGTATATACACAAAAGAATGAACCAAGTAGCACCTCCGGAACAATGGAGTGCTCTCAAGTCAGCTACTGGCTCCTACGAGTCTGGATCAAGATCACCTCTCTGTCTACCTGTGGGCATGAACACAGCGTACAAAGAAAACGGACGTCAGTACGAACATTGTACTGAGTGTGAGAGGCATAAATAATGAAGATACATCAATGAGATAAAGAAAGCATCAGTAAGGAGCAACTGTATATGACTGTCACTTATAAAAGAAATAGCACATGATGTCTTACTCATAATCATCATCATATCATATATGCATAAATGTATGAGCTGCCCGTCCATACCGGATCGGTGTGATAATCATTAGCTTGCGTCCAGGCCTCAAGAGTCCAGGCCTCCCGTGTCCGGGGTACCATCTCAAACCGCCCACTAGTGGTGCTTCCCGTGCCATATAGACACGGTGTAATCATCTATAAGCCGCCCACCTTAGCGGTGCTGCCCGGCCATATAGGCACGGTGTAATATCATCAACATGTACTCATCATAATTCATGCATAGAAACTCAGAGATAGCTATACTTTATCGAGATGACATAAGGTCGTGGACCCTCGATTCCATTATGGAGCATTTATAAGTATTCTGCCTCACCTTGAAGGAAATAGTATATAAGGTGAGTGTATACAATAAACAACATCATTAACTTTGTAGGGATATCATATCATGAACTCTAGAATCTTTAGACTTAAACTCATCATCATCATTATTGGGCTCATAATATATATCTCTTATCACATATGGCTAGTCATGAACATACACTCTTTGTTTTCCGGACTGTAGGAAATTCATGAAGAAGAAAGAAAAGTCAAGCCATAGGATTCATGCCATAGAAAGAAAGGACTAGCCTCACATACCTTTGTCGTTTAACTACTCTATCGCTTGATCGTTCTCCTTTGATGCTCGCGTCTCTACCTTCACGAGGATTCGCATTAGCATTAGTTAATCGACTATAAGAACATTTTACTATTTCTAGGGAAAATTGGGCAGCATTTCCTTTGTTTCTACTACTTTTCCCACATTCTATATCAACTCCCAAACGTTCATAACGATATTCACAATATCGCAACAACAATCATCAACCATCTACATGTCCCACAATTCACCATATTCCTTCAATTTCTCCACAATTATGGTTATGGCTCACTATCGCATTTTCTCATATACAATACTTATTCCATGGCCTAAGTGTCATTAATAACATATTTACGATCACAACATACCAACATTCATAATTCATCCCAAACTACTACTCAACAATGACACTATTCACATATTCATGACCCATTTCCTACCTCCTTCTACAATCCAAGTGTTTTTAACTTTCAATACCTTAGACAACATGAAATGATCATAAAACTCACGTTGGATGATGGATGAACAACCTTTGAGTGTAACTTCTCTTCTTGCACCAAAACCCTAATACATTTCCCTTGAGTTTTCTTGGTGTAGATGAATTTTTAATGAGTTTCACACACTTGATTTCATGGATTTGGTATAGTTGATCTTGGTTTTCCTTTGATTTCTTGTAGATGAATATTGGAGAGTGTTCTAGAGTTTTCTTGAGGAGAGGAGAGTGGAAAATGAAATGAAATAAAATGAGGGAATGATCCTTATATAAAATCTTGAAATCAGTCCCGACCGAGATATACGGTACAATCGACGAAGCGTCGATCAGATCGATGGGGCATCGATTTGATCGTCGAATTCGTTAAATTTCCAGTGAGTAACCTTTCGTTTCTTTTCATTCTACGGTGAGAAGGACGGTCCGTCGAATTGATCGACGGAGCGTCGATCTGTTCGTCGAATGGTCTTCACTTTAGCTCGATTCTATGGCACAATCGACGAATCGTCGGCCCGTCCGATGGTACAAAGAACTGCCGTCAAACCCCCTTTCGTAGGACTGCAGTGAAGTTTTATTTGACGATTTTTTCTCCTTTGCCTCTAACTTCTTTAGAATCTTAATTAGAATTATTAAACATCCTTTGTTACTTGTACGGACATAATGTACACCTTAACGTACGTTAGTCCATTCACCGCTCAGCAACCCAAAATTCCGAGGTGTAACAGTTAGGACTTCACACGTATCAACTGTTGGTGAGCTCTATTTCATTCGGGGTGTTATACTAATTTTACTTTCATGTAATATCGTGCGGTAAAGGTGTGTCGGGGGCCTTATCCCAATGAACAGTTTAGTATTCAGATTCATGTCAGAGGTTTCATAGACTAGTTTAGCATGTCATGTCAAATACTCAGTGGTGTTTAGCCTTGTCGGCTGCATATTTATGATGTTTTGCACTTATGTTTTAAAAGTATATTCAGTAATGTTATAATATCACATGTTTTATTCAGACTTTTCATGTTTTAACTTATATTTCACATCAGTGCATGTCCCATGTTGATTAAGCAAGAAATTTGATTCTCTCAGTCACATGCAGTCAGGCAGTGAGTGTCGTGTTACGTCCAGGCCATAGTTCGGGGCGTGATAGAACGTTTGGGTGCAAATGCATGGTTTAGTAGGTGTCCTGCGATCTGAAAAGGTTATTCGAGACATTGGGAATACCATTGGAGTTTTTAGCCCTGCTGATTCATAAAACCATGACTCCATTTGGCGAGAGTACATACGAGTCAGTATTAGTGTTGATGTGCATAGTCCCTTGAGAAAGAACATGAAGATTCGGCGACTAGGAGGAACATGCATTGATACTATTTGAATTGGGGGAAAACACCAATTCAACACTAAAACGCGGAATTAAAGGATAACAAGAAATTGGGATGAGAATTGAAGAAAAACGGATGAGAAATAGAGGATAAAAGCAAGACCCAATGAATAATGAACCTATGAGCAAACCGAAGTATAGGAAACCTAGACCCTCTCAATTTGATTCAATTTAAAGAACCTATACTATTTGAAATCAAGGCAAGTGAAATTCAATTGAATCCACAAACGAACAACCTTTTCTTAAATCAATGGAAATTGGTTCAAAACCAATAATGGAATCCACCATTAACTATTACTAATCTAAAGCTAATCCTAGCTAAACAATCTATCTCTCCAAAGGAGTATTCTCAATTCATCATAATCTAAGTAAATGAAATGTCTAGGTCTAGTATTTATACTACTAGACTAAAGAAGACTAAGTTATTACAAAAATGTCATTATTGAGGCAAAGGCCTTGTTTGGATAGTTGGGATGTTGACTTGGAATTCGAAATGTTTCTTCCTTGTACAAATAGACAACTCCCGATCTCATCCAAATTTGCAAGTGTAGCCAATTTGCATAAATGCCCCTATTTGCATGTTTGGCCACTTTGTGTTTATACCCTTCTTGCACTTCTAGCCATTTGCGCATTTGGTCTCGTTTCTTGTAGCTTCTTCTTCAATCAAGTCCTAAGCCACCTTCCACCATCATAAGCCATCTTGTGTGGCTTGTAGGAGCCTCCAAAGTCCTTCAATGCCATCTTTATCATCCATGCCGCTTATAGACCTTGAAGTTTCATAACTTGGCTTTGGATGTAAGTCCTTAGACAAAGTGTGCCATGTAGGATCATATCATGCATTGAGGTTACGTTTAAATATGAGCGGCTAGGAATTTTCCGCTTCTATTGTGGTATGCTAGGCTATACTGATAAGTTCTGCCGTACGCTTTTTCAGGCTCGGGGAGTGGATAAATCACAATTTCAAGTTGATATTTCTTTACGAGCAGAATGCCAACTATTGAGTGTGGAGGGATCAAGATGGATACGGATGGAGGATTGGGCATAGAGGAATGGGGCGGCAAATATGGAAGGTACGTATGGTAAGGCGAAAGTTCCGCATGATATTGCTGATACAATGCAGAGAACGGGGCGAGAAAATCATGGGAATTTGGGAAAAGAAGGGTCTGGGAAAGAAAATACGAGAGAAGAGGGAGTTGTGAAAGAAAAATATTCAGGAAATCAGGGAAGAGAGAGTACTCATAAGGAAAATGGGGGAAACGGAAATGGTAAGAAGGAGAAGCAAATGATAGTAAGTGGGTGAGCAAATTGCGGGGGTGAGTAGGCAGAGGGTACCGATGAGGATGATAATGACAATGACAATATTGGAGTATATTTGGGTAATAAAGACTTAATTTCTTTGGATAGAAAAGGAAACTTGATGAGTTAGGTGCCTTGATTATTGTGGATGATTCAAAAAAACTTATTACTGGCTGGTTTTGTATCCCAGTCCCGCCAATCCCAATTAGTTTGCTATGTCATAATTGTCATGAGCTTACGAACCCACATACAATTCAGGAATTGAAGGACACGGTCTCTTCAAAGCAGCCTAGTATCATTTTCCTCCAAGAGACGAAGACTAGTAGGACCACTTCAAATGAAATTCAAGCTCAATTGAATTGTAAAGAATTATTTGTTGTGGATCCAGTGAGGGCTAGCATTTCTCTGGGAAGAAAGAACTAGTACTTTCTTAATAGTTATCACAACTAGCTTATTGACGTAGAAGTACATATATCTGGTACTCCTACATTTTGTTTTATTGGTTTTTATGGTTATCCAGGAGCACACCAAAAACGTGCATCGTGGAATCTATAGAAATCCTTGAAGGACAAATCTAATCTCCCATGGTGTATCGGTGGTGATTCTAATGATTTACTCGACTAGGGGGATAAACTTGGTCGAATACAACAACGAATAAAGGATAAAAAGATTAAGAGAGGCACTACTTTTGTAGGCTTTTTTATCTTGGCTACAATGGCAACCGCTTTATGTAGGAACGATGTAGAAACACCCGAAACTGGGTTCAAGAAAGGCTCGACCGTGCTTTCGCAACAAGAGATTGCCAAAATGACTTTCCAAATGCGAAAGTGTCCTATGTGGAATTGGCTTCATCTGGTCATGCAAGTATCCTTTTGACCTTGGGTATGAATGTTGTTTTTCTATGCTACAAAACCCTTCCAGTTTGAATAATCCTGGATGAAAGAGGTAAATATTAAGCATGCAGTCTAGACCGCATGGGAACATAGAAAAGGCCAGCCTATAGGCGAGATGATAAAGAGTTGTGGTGCTTATCTCATTGAATGGGGAAAGAAGAAAAGACAACAATTTAACGCCAAGTTGAAGCAAGCCAAGGCCAACATGACAAGATATAAAATAGCTCAAACTACTGTATTTAAATCAACTAAAGAGATGGACTTACAGGCACTTTAACAACAAAATATCTATTGAAAGCAGAGAGCTAAACAACACGGTTCAGAGAAGGTGACACCAACACAAGATTTTTTCATGTTATGGCCTTGAATAGGCGAAGGAAGAATACATTCACACAACTGAAAAACGGTTCGAGACAGTGTCATGGATGGGATAACGGCTTACATGATGTGATTAGGGGTTTCTATAATACTTGGTTCAGATGTGAAAAAGGCGCTGTAAATACAATTATTTGCTTGGTTGAGAGCAAGGTGACGACAGCTTATAATCTATCTTTGAATAGAGTTTTTACTGATGATGAGGTGGAGGACATGATATTTTCTATGCACCCAGATAAAGCTCCAAGTCTTGATGGACTAAAACCTAGGCTTCTATCGTAGTTTTTGGTTGGTGGTGGGAAAGGATGTTTTAAATGCGATTTTACATTGTATTAATGACAATAGCAACATACCTGGCCATAACAACACAAAGATTGTCTTAATCCTAAAAAGAAGCAACTAGAGGCAATGTCTGATCTTAGGCTTATATCCCTCTATAATGTTATCGACCGCATTGCTTTTAAAATGATGGCAAATGGAATTAAGCATTATTTAAATAATATTATCTCTGAGGCCCAAAGTGCATTTATCCCATGTAGATTTATTATTGATAATGCCTTGATTTCGTTTGAGATAAATCATTAATGAAAAACACAAGGAAAAACAGGTTTTGCGGCTTTAAAAACTGACATGAGCAAAGCCTATGATAGGGTGGAGGGGGATTACTTAAATCAGGGGAGTAAAAAGATTTATCACATATGAAACATAAGTATACACGATAATAGAGATAGCTTATGTCATAAAGACGAAATAATGGTTGCATTCATCAGATAAATTTGCTTACAGAATAAAGTAACAATCATTATCTAAAAGCAATAATCTAAACAATACACATATGATTGTTAAAAAGTTTAAACATCATGTCATAGATAGAGAGGACTGGGGTAAAAATAAGGGGAGCTTGAAGGACTGGAATGTGGAGAACAGAGTAGGGAGAGGAATCAGGGAGCACGAGCAAAGGCTTTTAGAACGTTATTCACTTGCTCACTAGTATATCTTTGATTTTCAATCAGCTTATCACGAAGCTCATCCACCTTCTCCTTCAAGCGAGCATTCTCAGCTTGGAGCTCAGCATTTGAATAGACAAGCTCACTACTAAAGCTAGGTTCATATGTTTGTTTAACCAATTTAGCTTTCAGGCGATCATTTTCAGCTTGAAGCCAGCTGATTTCACTAGCCCCTTGCTACTGTGAGTCAATTAGGTTAGATATAACAAAACTACTCCCCACACCTTCCCTTTTACGTATGCATTCGCATTCTTCCAAAGTCCCTAGAGTGATTATCTGCTTCCTCATTCCCTTAATGGTCTTTCCAGTCACTACACTGAAATGCTCAACACATTGGTCAAGTAGAATCCATAAGGAAGCCCATGCTTGATGTATTTTATATTCGCCACCTTTGTCATATGTTCAATCATTAAACCAGGAAAGTTGATGGGTTGAAAGTTTGCAAGAGTTTCAAGAAGCACCAGGTCTAACATCGAAGTCATGCATCTCCCCTCAACTCTAAAAAGCAGCACTTTGTTGACAAATTCAGACATAAATTGATATTACGGCTTTAGTTGCTTCTTATGGAACCCTTCAGAGGATGCAGGGCTCTTCTTGACAATCGAGTTTTTAAAATCTTAAGAGGCTTTTCCTTTCACAGTTTTTAGTCCACAAGTTGGGACTACCAGGATTTCGCCAAGCTTTTCCTCATTTAGCTCGAATTTCTCTGAATAAATTGTCAGAGTCAAGGTAGAGTCATCAGTATATATCAGATTAAGGTAAAATTCAATCATCTCTTGTTCAAAAACACTGGGAGCTGGAGCAACATACAGATGTTCCCATTTTTGGAATTTTACAATCTCTAGAAGTTCCCTCATTCCATGCTTGTCACAGATGTCATGATCAAATACTCTTCCCAGCAACACTTTTTGATTCATTAGAGTATTTTCCCTTTCCTCATCTGAGTCCTGTAACCTTCGCCTTTTCTTAGTTTGCTCTCTTTTCTTTTGGGTTATCGAGGTGTACTCTTCTTCTTAACAGCTTTCTTATTTCTATTAGTTGGCGTATCTTCCTTGATAACCCTTTTTCCTTTTTCTACTTATTTTCTTGTAGATGACCTTTTCTTAAGAGATAGTTGGTCAGGTTCCACTTCTTCATAAAGAATTGTCACCACATCCGAAGATGATGACACCTCCTCATCTCTCAGGCCGTTTTCCCTAAATCTTCCTCTTTCTTGTCCACCAATTTTTCTTTGTTTGCCTTTAGGGTAGACTCAAGCCTAGCTTTTCTCCTTTGCCTAGTGTTTGGAGCTTTATAAGTAATATGTTTCCTGACTTTCCCACTTCTTGGAGTTACAAGGTCAAAGGATCTCTTGATTACGGTACTTAGAATGATATCACCATTGGAGTCTACTTTCTCAAAGGATTTTTCAGACCTTTCCTTCTCCGGAGATGGTTTTCTTAAGTGCACAACAACAAACATAGCAACTCTAATTACTTTAGAAGAGCCTGGAGTCTCAACCACGGTGGGAGTAGTCCAAAGTATAAACGAATTAAACACTCCTTGTGCTGAGAGACTAGGTCCCTCCTGCATATCCCCTGTACTTTCTTCTTTCCCTTGAACCTTTTCACTGTCCATCTCAGCCTGCATGGTATCATCGAACCCGGCCACTATTTCTTTTTCACTCTCCAGTATATTAGACCATTCCACTTTTTTCTTCGATAGGTTATTATATATAATTAGGATAGAGTTCTCTGCTCCTCTTTCATGACCAAAGAAATTAGGATTACCTGAGATTTCTGCACCAACTTTATTCTCCTTAGAGGTACCTTTATTTTCTGAGTCCTGTATATCCTCACAATTTGCCTTTTCAGCGACATACTTTTGGATATTGGTATTTAACCCCTTAGAGGTCATGATGTTGCTTGAAAATTCCATTTCATCTTCCCTTGCACTTGTAACGACCCTCCAGTCGTTATGAAAAATCTAATATCACCCTACCAAATAGAACCCCTCCAAGGATAGAACGAGCTAATAGAAACTTAAATGTATATGTCTAAGAACTGGAAACTTGACTTGTGTGTGATTATTGTTGATTTTGTTGAGTCCATTGGGGGGTGACGTAGGCACGGGTGAGTCTGCATGATGTTTTTTACATTAATGTGCATGTTTGGCTTTTTATTGTAAGGGCTCGGATGAAGTGTTGCATGGTAGAGTGAAAAAATGTAAAAATCAGTGAGCCTATTGGCTTAGTGGTACCGCTGCGGTGGGGTCGCTGTAGCGGCAACCCTCTCACCGTCGCGGTCATTTAGGAAATGGGATGTTCGATATGGTGAGCATTGGACTGCTGCAGCGGGACCAAGCTCGCCATAGCGGAGCGACAGTTTTAGTGTGGGCACTTGGCCGCTATAGCGGGGCCGTTGCAGTGACGGTTGGACATCTGCAGCGGTTGGCGGGGACAGAATCTCAGTTTTCAAACACTTAGTTCCGAATTCTTTATTCATAAAACTCCAAAATAGGTCTTAACAAGCACCTCATGGGCCAATTATCAGTCTTTAGGTCAGCATGGGGTTTGTACTGCTTCATCGGCTTCTATTCAGTGACCTACGCTGGACCGTTCTTGTTATGAGTACGGTGAGCCAGGGCATATTAGAAGGTTTTGCCCCAGGCTCAGACAGGGTGGTCAGGGGACTCAGTATCAGGCTCCCCAAGCTCCATTTGCACCAGATAGAGGAGGCAAGGACCATGCACTGATAGGGTAGGGCTGCCACACAGCGGGTAGGGGTGGCGCTCAGCCTAACCGAGACGGTCCTCAGGCAGGCAGAGGTGGACAGCAGCCCGGCAGGAGCGGGGCTCAGACTGGGCAAAGTAATCGCAATGGTTCATAAGCTACAGGAGGGCGCGGTCACTTGTACGCTTTCCCAGGTAGACCCAGGCTAAGGCCTCCGATGCTGTCATCACAGGTACTATCTCAGTTTATGACCGGATAGCTTCTGTTTTATTTGATCTTGGTTCTACTTTTTCATATATGTCTTCATATTTTTCTGTGGGTTTGGATATGATTTGTGATACTCTTGATATCCTTATCTATGTATCTACTCCGATCGGGGATTCTGTAGTGGTCGATAGAGTCTACCCTTATTGCACGATTACATTTATAGGATATAGTACTTGGGAGGACTTAATGATCTTAGACATGATAGATTTTGATGTCATTGGGCATGAGTTAGTTGTCCCCGCATTATGAAATTCCCGACTGTCACTCTAAAATCGTTACCTTTGCTATGCCTGGGGCGCCTAGACTTGAGTAGAAAGGTAACCTTAGTCCCCTCCCTAAGAAAATCATATCCTTCATTCTTGATAAGAAGCTAATAGAGAAGGGTTGTTTAGCTTATTTGGCATATATCAGTGATACCAGAGTATATACTCCATCTATTGATTCGGTTCCAGTGATACACGAGTTTGCGGATGTGTTTCCTGCAGACTGGCAGGTATGCCACCTGACCGCGATATCAATTTCTGAATTGATTTAGACTTAGGGACTCATCCTATCTCTATTCCACCTTATAAGATGGCGGAATTAAGGGAATTGAAAGAGCAGTTTCAAGATCTTTTGAGTAAGGATTTTATTCGTCCGAGTGCCTCTCCTTGAGGTGCTCATGTGTTGTTTGTTAGAAAGAAGGACGGGTTTATGCGTATGTGTATTAATTGCCGTCAGCTGAATAAGGTAACTATCCGAAACAAATATCTCATCCCCTCGTATTGATGACTTATTTGAGCAGTTATAGGAAGCTTGTATGTTCTCTAAAATTGACTTAAGGTCAGGGTATCACCAGTTAAAGATTCGGACAGAAAATGTTCCTAAGACAGCCTTCAGGACCAGGTATGGACACTATGAGTTCTTGGTTATGTCTTTCAGGCTTACTAATGCCCCAGTTGCATTCATAGATTTGATGAACAGTGTTTTTAAGCCCTATTTAGACTCTTTTGTTATAGTGTTCATTGATGATATCCTGGTGTATTCTAGAAGTAAGGAGAAGCATAAGAAACACTTGAGGATTGCTCTTGGGGTGGTACGGGAGAAGAAGTTGTATGTTAAGTTCTCCATGTGTGAATTTTAGTTGTCTTCTGTGTCTTTCTTGGGGCATGTAATTTCGAATGAGGGTATTATGGTGGATCCGCAGAAAATTCTGGCAGTCAGGGAATGGTTTAGGCCCACATCAATGACTGAAATTCGTAGTTTCGTGTGTCTGGCTAGCTATTATCATCAGTTTGTGAAGGAGTATGCCTCTATTATTTCTCATTTGACCCGTTTGACTCAGAAAAAGGTACTATTTTAGGAGTCCGACGAGTGTGAGGAGAGCTTTCAAAAGCACAAGATATTGTTGACGACAGCTTCTATTCTAGCATTGCCGGTGGAGGGCAAGGATTTTGTTGCTTATTGTGATGCTTCACGCTCTGGTTTGGGTGTTGTTTTGATGCAGGAAAAGAAGGTGATTGCTTACGCTTCTAGGTAGTTGAAGGTGCATGAGAATAACTATCCCATTCATGACTTAAAATTGGTAGCGGTTGTGTTTGCATTTAAAATCTGGAGACACTAGTATGGGGCCCATTGTGAGGTGTACACTAATCATCGCAACCTGCAGCACGTGTTCACTCAGAGGGATCTGAACTCTAGGCAGCGGAGATGGATGGAGCTGCTGAAGGATTATGACATCATCATTCTATATGATCCGGGTAAGTTAAATGTGGTGACCGACACGTGAGCAGGAAGTCAGCTAGTATGGGGAGTCTGGCTTATTTGATCTCTTCGGAGCGTCCGTTAGCTAGAGAGGTTCAGACTCTGGGTAATAGTTTTATGAGGCTGGATATTTCTAACACAGGTAGGGTATTGGCTTATGTTGATGCTCGATCATCGTTTCTGGAGCAGATTAAGGCTAGGCAGTTTGAGGATACTAAGTTGTGTAAAATTCGTGACAAGGTATTACGTGGTGAGGCCAAGGAGGCCGTGATCGATGAAGATGGGGTGTTACGAATTAAGGAGCGAGTTTGCGTGCCACATGTGGGTGATTTGATCAAGACTACTCTGCAGAGGCTCACAGTTCGAGGTATTCTATTCATCCTGACGCTACTAAGATGTATCACGATCTGAGACGACACTACTGGTGGACTAGGATGAAGCATGATAGAGTGGAATTTGTTGCTCAATGTTTGAACTGCTAACAGGAGAAGTATGAGCATCAGAAACTTGGGGGGTACACTTTAGAGGATGCCCATTCCTGAGTGGAAGTGGGAATGAATAGCTATGGATTTCGTAATGGTCCGAAGACGTTGGGAAAGTTTAATTCTATATGGTTTATTCTTGATATATTGACTAACTCTGCTCACTTTATTCCGGTGCAGATAACTTATGACGCAGAGAAATTAGCCAAGATCTACATTCGTGAGGTGATTAGACTACATGGGGTTCCTACCTCCATCGTGTCCGACAGGGGAAATGCGTTCACATCTCGATTTTGGGAGCATCTGCATGAGGAATTGGGTACTAGATTGGACCTTAGTACAGATTTCCACCCTAAGATTGACGGGCAGTCCGAGCGGAATATTCAGGTTCTTGAGGATATGCTTCGGGCTTGTGTGATAGACTTTGGTGGTCATTGGGATCAGTTCTTACTATTGGCCGAGTTTGCATATAATAACAGCTACCACTCGAGCATCGACATGGCTTCATTTGAAGCGTTGTAGGGAAGAGATGTAGGTCTCCTATTGGTTGGCTCAATGTATTTGAGATAAGACCTCAGAGTACGAAATTTCTGAGAGAGTCATTGGAGAAGGTGAAGGTGATCCAAGCTAAGCTTTTGGCAGCACAGAGTAGGCAAAAGGAGTATGCGGACTGTAAGGTCCGAGATCTTAAGTTTGGAGAGGGAGAGCAAGTGTTGTTGAAAATCTCACCCATGAAGGGTGTGATGAGGTTTCGGAAGAAGGGAAAGCTTAGCTCGAGATTCAATGGGCCATTTGAGATTCTCAAGCGTGTGGGGGAGGTAACTTATGAGTTGGCTTTCCCTCCGGGCTTATCAAGCTTTTATCCGGTATTTCACGTTCTGATAATGAAGTGGTATCATGGTGATGGTTCGTACATAATTCATTGGGATTCAGTTTTTCTAGATGAGAACTTAACGTACGAGGAAGACCCTATTCCTATCTTAGATAGAGATGTTCGTAAACTAAAATCACAGGAAATAGCCTCCGTGAAAGTTAAGTGGAAAAATCGCCCAGTTGAGGAAGCTACTTAAGCAACAGAATCGAATATATATAGCAAGTATCCTCAGCTTTTTGCCTAGACAGGTACCTTTTTCCTAAAATTCCTCTTCCTTGTACGTTCGGGGACAAACGGTGTTTTAATTGATAGCTGATGTAATGACCCTCCCGGTTATTATGGAAAATCTAGGATCACCCTACCAAATAGAACCTCTCCAAGGGTAGAACAAGCTAATAGAAACTCGAATGTATAAGTCTAAGAACTGAAAACTTGACTTATGCGGGATTATTGTTTGATTTTGTTGAGTCTATTGGGAGGTGACGTCGGAAATTAGACCTCCATTGGAAATTTCGAGGTCACGGGTGAGTCTGCATGATGTTTTTACATTAATGTGCATGTTTGGTTTTTTTTTTGTAAGGGCTCGGATGAAATGTTGCATGGTAGAGTGAAAAACTGTGAAAATTAGCAAGTCTACTGGCTCAGTGGTACCGCTGCGGTAGGGCCACTGTAGCGGCGGCCCCTCTTGCCACCGCGGTCATCAAGGAAATAGGATGTCCACTATGGCGGGCAGAGGCCGTTGCAGCGGGACCAGGCTCGCCACAGCGGAGGGACAGTTTTGGTGTAGTCCTCTATGGCAGCCACTTACCCGCTATAGCGGGACTGCTGCAGCGACGGTTGGACTGCCACAGTGGTCGGTGGGGACAGAATCTCAGTTTATAAACACTTAGCTCCGAATTATTTATTCATAAAACTCCAAAACAGTTCCCAACAAGTACCTATGGCGAAATTCTAAGCTAGGGTAAGAATATCCGTGAGAGGTAAGTTTCAACCATTCCATCCATCGGTACACTTTCATCTCTATGATTATCATCCCCTTTATGGGTCTACAATAGCGAATTGGGAATAGTAACCCTAGAACTTAATAGACTTTTAATAGTTGGTGGGTTATGATTGTTATTCTGTGTTTATCATCTAATGGCTTGGTTATCACTTTCTAATCAAGAATTGAACCATTAGAGACATGAACTAAGTGAATTGAGACTTAGGGCTTCATAAATATGGTAGTTTGACCATGTAAACTGCTTATAAGAGATAATTTGATTAAATAGCCTTGTTAACTGATAGTTAGTAGTTGTTAAGGCCAATGTTAGGTTGATTTACACCTACAAATCATTCACCCATTAGAATGGGGAAAAAGGGAAGGGTGTTCATTGAATTAATTTTGTGACTAGATTGATTGTGACTTATTTGACATCTTAATTGCTAGACTTTGAGCATTTCGAGGCATTACGGAAGGGAAAGGTTATGGCAGAGTAATCTGCATTGTTCCAGCTCTGCAGCTGAGGTAGGTTACGGCCTACTTGAGTTAGACTTTGATTAGTTGATTATATGCGTTGTGAAATTGATAGAAGAAAACATGTCTAGTCTTCAAGCATAATATGTGTGGTAGAAATTCCTATCTACTATTGATTGAGTGATTATGTGGGCTTAGTGCCACTATTTGGTATGTTGGGACCTACAGGTTGATGATGTCGTGGTGAGAAGTTAATATAATCTTCCTGGTGAAATTGAGGTACACAATGATAAATCATTTGACCGGGAGTGAGGATGTGGCCTAGTTGTGAGCTCGAGTCCGAGGAGTGAATCCGGAACGAGTAGTACATGGACACCATGGATCCCTGCAGGTCATCACTATTGGGCAATGACACCAATTAGCATGTGTGTACATGAGTGGTTAGTGATTGAGTATTGAGAATGTTGTAAGTGGACTTATTTCTGTTGTTTGCTTCCGTTGACTTGATTTTTGATATCATTAGGTGACTTGATTGTAAATATCATTGGTCGGGCTATCTGATTATGTGATGTTGACTGGTCTGTCTATTTTATTGATTTTATTATTCATGCCTGATACAAATCTTAGTCGGACTATGATATCTACCGGTACATAGTATTTGTACTGATACTACCTTGCTGCATTGTTTTGAGTGCAGATTGTGATTTAGAGACTGCTACCCGACCTCATATTTAGCGTTGAGGCCATTTGCTGGCAGATTAAGGGTGAGCTTTTATCCATGCCAGGCCGCTCGAAGATCTTTTTTTTTTCCTAATGTCTATTTCCATTCCAGACATTGATAGTTATTTATTTCAGACAGTATATATTCCTTAGACATGTTTTGGATTAGAGTCCTTGTGCGGTGACTTTCGGATTTTGGGGTTTATAATAGTTAGGACTTGCGATTTTACGTTATTATTTTATGGCATGACTATTTATTGCTTTATCTTATGTTTAACTGTTATGAATTGGTTAACTAAAAATGGATTGGAAGAGTAGATGGTTAGGTGTATTGGTTCGCCCACTAGGAGTTAGTGTGGATGTCAGTCATGGTAGGTTGGGTCGTGACAATATTGATTTTCTCAGTGGTTTGGAGGAATTTGGAACTGAAAGTGCTTGACCACTTCCGTTTGAAACTGGTTTTTAAATGGAATGGGATTTGATGATGTATTTTTAGAAGGTGAAGGAAGGAGTTTTATGATTGAGATAGCTTGAGAGGTGGACTCATTGTTAAACATGTTTAATCTTGGCCAAGTTTTTGAGAGGAAGAAGAGGCATTTGAATTTGTGAATGTTACGCTAACAAAGTGAACAGAGAAGAAAGGTTTAGAAAGAGAGAGTGACACAAACAGTAGCCTTAAATATTTGAGACAAGGAACCGACTCTGATTAGTTAATATCTGAGGTTTCTTACAAACCGGGTCGGTCCAGGAAAGATGTAATAATTGGGTTGGGCGAGAAGATTTTTAATGACAAGACATGTTAGCAGTTTAACACACAAATATAGGCATTGGAAAGACTACTAACCTGAGTGACAAGAACCAGGTTCCTTGACAGTTTTTTTTTAAAGCAGCAAGAAACTCGGAAGTATGCAATGTCTTCAATACTTATGCAGTCCTAAGAGTGGTATGACAGTATGTTGTTCTTTGGTCACTGTCATTTAGAATGTGAAAATCTTCTTCTGATCATGCTATCTTTTCTTGAGTAGCAGATAATTTCAATATCATACGAAGGCGCTTTTCATTTTTTTTTATAAACGACACACCCTTTCCTTAGAGTTCCTTGAGTGAGGTGACATTTTTCATTTTTCGAAAGGACTTTGAGCAAAGATACGACTATCCTTTCCACATTCAAGTCTTCTAGCTGACTTACTAACTCCGTTTGGGAACCCGCATTCGATTGGGTCCCTTAGAGTGAGAAGTAGTGTGAATTGAGCTTTCTTCTTTTTAATTTAGACAACTCTTCCTTTTCCTTCCACAGACCACATTCCTTCTCTCTTGACTTTTGTTTGGCAGTACCTTTCCCTCTACATGATGTATTCAACAGTTCTTTGATGTGGTTATTTAGAAAAGGATTTTCTTTAGTAACTTCCTCAACTTGCTCTTGTAGATCTATAATACCAACGACCATATCATCCCTTTCTTGATCTCGAGTGGTCTTACTACCCTTCATTTTGAGAAGATCAAGCTTTTTACTAATTTTGTCGACTCCATCATGTGCACCTTTGAAAGCATCCTAGATCTCCTTTGCTATTTCACAAGAGGAAACCTGATTGTACTCTCTTGATCCAGTAACTTTGAAGAACAATCTTGTTGGTTTCTTGATCTTTTTGCAGAGTAAAGACATTCAGCTCGAGGAGATGAGAACCCTAATAGATCATGTCCCACAGATCTGTATCTTTACCAGTGATGAAGTCTTGCATTCTAACTTTCCACCATTCATAATGTTCAGCGCTGAAGCTCAGTGGTCTTGAGTTAGATTCTCTCTTCTTTTGGTTTAGTGAGCTAGCCATGAAGAGATCCTTTCTAGATGCTAACCTTTTAGAAAGAATCTGCTCTTATACCAATTGTTGTTGGCTATACGTCCACAAAATAATGTATGAGGGACCAGGTTGTGTAGTAGTTTCCTTATACTGTGCAGTAAGTAAAGAAGACACGATTTTACCGTGGAAAACTCCTTGCTTAAGGAATTAAAAACCAGGACCTACCCCAGTAGGATTTCAACTCCACTATACCAAGCAACTTCAGGTTACAACTCTATCGTAAGCTAGGAACTAATTCCCATAATCCCTCATTCTTACAATAATGCTTATGTGACCTAGGAACTAACTCCCGTAGTCCCTCAACCTTTGCAACACACTGATTGCAAACACCTCCACTTGACTAACTCTAGCCAAGGAAACTAATACACCTAGAATAACTCTAGCTTAGTGTACCACTCAAAGTTCTTGTGAAGACACTATTCCAACAAGTAACCTTTGAGAATTCAACTAATACAACTAAGCTAACTCGAGCCTAGTGTACCACTCAAGAGCTTGTGGAAGCAACCTTGAGAATTTAGAACACCTACAAACAACTTCCTTTTTGGGAAGAGCAGGTTTACAGTTTAAGCACAAGTAAACAAAGACTCACAACAACCTAAAGGGTATAGATAATATCTTATGTCTGGATTAGGTGTTACAGTTCGCTTTTACTCTAGATAAGGCATAAAAGTTACTAGGAGATTGTTGGTGCTCTAATTGGATTCTAGTATGTTTAGAGTCGCCACCTAATTTATTTATGGAAAACTAGGAAAACCAGGATAACCGAGTTTAAAGAATTTTTTCAAAATAAGAGGAAAAAAGTCTTTGGACTAAAGTTCGAGGTAAGGGTTCTGGTGATCCCCTAGGGAAGGTTTTACGCACCCTAGTATTAAAGATCCATAAAATACGGTTGACCTACGAGTTTCAATGTGTGATTAACTGTACTTATTTGCTTAAAAGTATTTCATCTTCCCCAAAAAATATCATTTTTCGTTCATATCATAATTTCAAGAACAAATTCGGCAAAAAGTCCCCTTATAAAAAAGGGCTTTGGTTTAGAAAATCCGCGTAAGTGTTCAACTTACTTTGTTGCCGAACTAGGACACACCCGGGATTTCTCCCCAGTAAAGTCGCTACTATTATAGTCCTAACAATATGAGTTTAGTTCTTACAGATTTTTATAAGAAAATATGGAGTATCCTCCTATATATACATATAATTATATATAAGTAAATACAACTTTGCTCAAGTCCAATTCCTTTTATTTGAAGCTCGTAATGTCATCCATATTCTAAGTCCAAACCATCTCAATCTTAAATTGGCCCAACAAGTTTATCTCCTTTTTTGTCCAAAATCAGTACTGGGCTTTCAGGCCCTAAACTAACCTTTATTTTTTTTCTCAGAAATCCGTTAAGGTCCAGATCCAGTTCTCAAAATTGGCCCGATTAGTTCAAGTAACAAAAACTGGTTTTTGATACACGACCAATTACACATTTTTATCAAACCATTCCTTTAAACCAACTCTGAAAAAACGTACTTATCCAGTGATAAATCACAGGCTTGAGGCCCAAAAATCTATTGCTTAACTCTTAAAGAAAGATTCCGCCTTGCTCAATTTTATACTTAACCCAAATCCCGCTTTTCATTCTTGTGCTTAACCTTATCTTTAAAACGGTTTTTTAGACCCAAAACTTATTGTTAAATTCCCAGTTTTATGAAAAATGATTATCATCCGAGTTTTCTTAAAAAAAAAAATCATTTGGAAGCCTTCCTAAATAGTACGTGTTTTTCCTAGTCCTACATGCATAAGGATTTCAATATTTTACATGAGTATTTATACACACATGATATACAACTGGATTTAAAAAGAAAGGAACCCACCAACCTCCATTTTTACCCATGGATGGCCTTCATTGTACTTGCTTCCCTTATTATTTCTTAGACTCGATCAATCAATGAGAGTTGGGCCTCAGGCCCAACAGGTTTCAAATGGAAGAAAGTGCCCCAAGTGGCCTTGGTATGTTTTTTTTTCACATGCAACACAACAAGGAAAAAGGAGAAAGGAGAAAGGAGCGGTTAGTATGTCTCTATACTTGCTCATTAAATTAAAGGATAAATCCTTATGATTTTCATAAATAAATAAATAAATAAAAAAGCTAAGCACAGATGTATTCACATGAGAAAATGAGTAAACAAGAAGGAAAGAAGAAATATAAAAGTGTCAAGCAATTAGATGACATAGATAAAACTCAAGAAAGACCAAATATAACCCCTTAAAAATAAAGCCTATGTGGGCAGTGATGTAGTTTTCAAGTAACCAAAGACTAGCCCAATTTAGTGAAAATACACAAGACAAAGGCAAGCCCAAATGTAGCATAAAGAACATAGAACAAGCCCAAATGGATGTGACACTCGTTTGTACAAAACTTAACAAATTCTAAACCTTATACCAGTGGTATACCATATTTATACTGAATATACAAGTTCTTATACACTAAAGATGTATAGGGACTATATAAACATGGTCTACTTTAGGTATAACCCTGGTATATTTAACCATAAAGACCCAACAATTAAACTTAAAAAAAAAAAAAAACCTTGTTCCATTTAGTCTTTCCTACACCTTTTTTTAACACTTTCCATTAAGGACATAGGGACATATTGGAAAGAAGCCAGAGAAAAGGAAAAAGAAAATGCAGTGTATATAAGCAGTTTAAGGAGTTCAATAGACAAAAAAAACACAGTGAAGTATTATTTCAGAAGAAAAACCAAACATCTCTGTGCCATTTTAAGAACTTCAAAATGTTTTATCATGAATTCTACACATGGACCTACTTGTTTAAACATCTAAAGGGTCCCATGAGGTGTGTTTTTGCATAGAGGAACCCCCAGTGGACTGAAAAAAGGATGACTAAGCTGAGTTTGACTGGAAACTCTAAGCCTCGTCCACTCTCTTTCTGTCCCTGGGTAAGTCACACCTATGGGCCAAACACACCCTAAGTGACAACCTCTTTTCCAACAACATTCATACCTACATAAGACCTTAAACTAGTTAAGTAAGGTGATTAAATGCAAGAGGAAGTAGACAAGTTCTAAACAAGTATCCAGTGTACAAAGAGAGTAGCAAAACATAGACAGTTTGACACAGGGCAGTCAAATATTTAGGTGTACAAAACTAGCAAAGAAGTGTGTCTAAAACCATAGCTGAAAAACCTGCACCAAAAGCTTGAAGCTCACAAGACAGTCTCAATAGAGTCAAGAGACAAACATAAGAGTGGACATGGTTTCACTCAAGGGTTCAATCAAACAGACTAAGCATATTTTTTTTTAGCAACTGATCAATTTTCATCAGACCATTATCACACTAAACAGAACTAGATTAATAAGTCTTGAACCTAAATCAAACCAAACCAACACTTAGTCATACTTATATCAAGTTAACTAAACATGACCTGTAAGGATTATAGAGGATTAGTGATTCATTAACTATCCTTAATGCCACATTGACCTGAACTCAACTAATACACATATTTTATTTAGATCACTGGTTGCTTAGTGCACAACTAAGCTTAAATAGGACCAATAATGCTTAAGTACGATCTCAACTTGCATTAACAACAAAGTAAACTAATCTAACATGATAAGAAAAATAATCCAGCCACTAAGCATCCATCAAACCAGACCAGAAGCTAAACAACGAACATAGATGGACATGTTTTAAGAATACTTAAATATCCCTAAACTAAGCAAACTTAAGCAACTAGTAATTAAGCAAAGATCAGCAATTAACACTTAAAGTAATGATTTAAACTAACCATTATACATAAGCAGTAAGATAAACAAGAATAAATAAAAAGGAAGGAAAATTACCTTTTGCGAGTGCAGCCCTTGTCGAGGTTTGAACTTGGAAGATTTGCTTCCTCAACCTCCCAAATGCTCAAGTCACACCAACAAGAATAAAGAAAAATAAATTTAAAAGTTTGAACTTAACTCGAAAATTTAAAGTTTCAAAGCAAAATGTGCCAAAACTTAAGTATTTCGAGCTTTTTTGGGTGAATCTCCTATTGTTCGCCTCTTTCAATCTATCAATTTAGGTCCATTTATATAGAACCCTAAAACAAACCCCAAACCCTAGTTTTCGGTATGGGATAAATCTAAAAAAATGGGATTTCCTTCTCACATATCCATGTTGTAGGGTCGAGATTAAATCAAAATAAACATCAATGGTCAGATTTCACCCAACAAAACCCTATTCCAAAAGTTCTTCAAGAACCAATCATAATACGGTACTCAAAATCGAAAACAAACAAGAGTAATTAAAGAAAATATAGTGTTGACCGTTAATTCATAGAAAAGTAAAGAAAAAAGTAAAACACAGAGGTTTATACCGTGTTTGGAGGTGGAGTTAGGTGAGAAGGAGTGAAAAAATTAATGCTTGCTCGATCTGGTTATACCAGACCCTGAAAAAGCATCATGCTCCTGAAACTTTGCCAAAAATGGAAATGGTGACGAGGAGAGAGGAAGGGAAAGGGGTGGCAGCACCTAGGGTTTCATATGAAACCCCTGGGTTGAAAACAAATAACCCCTAAAGGGGTCTGTTTGGCTGAAGACTCGCCCCTATATACTTGTATTACAATGGGCCGGGTCTAGCCTTGTATTGGGCTGGACTCGGCCAAATTAAAATGAAAATAAAGGGGCAGCCCATTTGATATACATGTATACCTGATATACACATGTGTTTATGTATACACATGTGTATATCTGCGTATGTATGTATATAGAGGGTCACATATGCAACAAGTAGCTAGATTTAAATAATGTCCCTCAGTTGGATATTTAAATTAGGACTATATTTAAAATAATTGGCCAAATTAAAAACTAATTTTGTAAAAGTGACCCTAATTGGCTAACAATTGATTATTTCAATAACAACTATTTAATGGGCATTTTTTAGAATTAATCACAATTAAAAACTTAATTAATTATGATAAAACTCTAATTAATTGATTAAACAAGAATATAAGGGGTAAAAATGGTTAATTTATGTAATTAACCAGATTCCTTGCTTTAAACAGAGTAAAATATTTTGCAAATTGACATTTTAACAATTTAGACAATTAAGTGAATAATTGTGGTAAATTATTTCTCTCTTGGTTAAATTTAGCAAAAGTATTATAATTGTGAAAATAGGTAAATTAATTCCCAAACGATTTATAATATTATACAAAGTATTTTATCAAACAAGATTGGTAAAATATTATGTAAATAATTTTATAAAATTACTACATACTGTCACACCCCATTTTTACCCGAAGGTTAGTTAAAGTTAGAAGTATGACGTATTGGAGATTCCCGTTTTTATTTGTTTTAAGGAGTCGCCACCTAATTATTTATGGTGAATTAGGACACCTAAAGTTTATTAAAATTATGTTTAAAGTTTAACTCTGTTTAAGGTCTGCGAAACTTAAGATTTTAGGTAAGGGTTCAATTAGTCTAAAGGGAAGGTATTAGGCATCCTTTAAGACCCATTAACAATGATTAACCGACCGGACTTGCAACTAATTAGGCTAAGTGTAAATAATAGTATTATAAAATATTTAAGAAAATATCTTTAAAGTATTGCTAAAGTTTTAGATAGAAGTAAAATGTTATTTAAAGTAAGAAAGCTTGTAGAAAAAATAATGATTTAATAAAAAAGAGTTTAATTATAAATAAACCAAAAGAAACAGAATGGGTGATGTTCATACGTATTCTGAATATGAATTACGCCAACTAGCAAATTAAAATGTATTTTTTAAAGTTATGGGAAGATTAATATTAACGTTTTAGCAAATATGTATTTCAAGTGTTCTAAGATAAAAAGAGTAAATCTTGATTCTTTTAGCTTGATGTGATCGTGCTAATTTGAAAAATCGGTCATTCAAATAAATGTTATGGATACTATAAATAGTTTGGAACATAAATAGAAGTGAATATAGTTTGTGGAATTAACTACCCATTATTAAGCTTCACTAATTTGCTAACGTTCATCTAAGTCAGGAAAATAAAGTAATATAAAATGTTAGTCACGCCAAACATATAAACAAAATGTCGAAAAAATGAAAATGAGATGACAAAGATGGTATAAAAGGTGAAAAAGCCATTTTGACTTTCACGAGAGATCGAGATTTTCCGTGATTTTCGGCTCAAGTAAGATTGGGCGTAGATATGCAAACTCCATAAGCGGTATCGTTGAGTTTCGAAGCGAAACTCTTCGGCTCCGGTTGTACATGCGAAACAAAGAAAATAATAGAAGATTAGAGTAACGATATGATTCCTTTCATAAAAAAGGATAAGTAAACAAAGTAGAGTAGCACTATCATTCAATTCACAACCCATAAATTCAAGAAAGTCACTACAAACATACATGAATAAGGACCTTAAAGACCTGAACGATTAATCAAATTTCGTACTAAAATCTACATGTGAATAAATAAAGCAACACGCTCAAAACAGGAACTCTTAACAACGAAGCAGTTAATTATTTCTAACAAAAGAAAACTTAGCCTGCAGGACCAGTAACTATTTTTTTAAACCAGAAGTTCTTAGCTGTCGCATGGCGTGTAGTAGTTGGGGAGGTTACTTTGGTAACCAAACCTGTTGCTGATGCATTGGCTGCTGGTAGAGGATGTAGTTGACATGGGAATCACGGAGTTATGTAAGGAGAAAGGGTGGAAGTACATCCTGGTCACTTTATATAATTAACATGGGGCGTCATAGGCTTATGGTTTATAGTTATGGCTCATCTGTATTAACTTAAGATTGATAGATAGTCAGTAGTTTCATATGCCCGCTTTATCTAATTCCTAGAAGTTACATTGTATTTAATTACAACATATAATTAGTAGTTGTTCATAGTTGCAGGATTATTTGAAAGGAAAAGTCATCAAAAAAAGATGGGCAGCTAACTACTTGAAAATAACACAAGTCCAAGGTTCCATTCTTTGAAGAAAAATGACTGAAATTCAATTGTTCTTTAGAGTTTTGATGCTAAAAACGATACGAGGAAACCAAAGGCAGACATTTTAGCTTCTACTCTGTGCTGGTCCAAAACCCAAGCACTTGACCTTGTGTTTAGTGCATGTAAATAAGCAAGATTATAGTACTAATATATTTATTCGGTACTCATGCTCTAAAGGCTGAAATAGATTCAAATACAACTAAAGGCAGCTAATTATCTCAGAGATTTCAAAATAATGAGGCTGTGCTAGAAATAGAGGCCAACGTAAAATTAAACTATCCCATCTCCATACTTTGAACATGACTTTATCCTAGCTATTATAACTCAAACAAGAAGTTGTATAACTACAGCCATATATATACTATAGTTGAAAGAAAATTCGACTTATTCATGCTTTTTTCATAACTTAAGCAAGGAACGAAAATGGCAGGGAACAACTGTGTGATATATGCATCCTATGGAGATAAAATGGAACTAGAAACTACAGCGCGAATCCATGAGATACGTTAACATTCGGTCACAACCAAAAATCCAGTAGCATGGTTTATATACTAACATCATATACTTTGTTGTAAAATAGTCTTGACTCTCATTTGCATTTGAACATGTTCAGAAATTAAGTTTTAACGGACTACAAGACTTAAAAGATACTCCTTTTAAAGTGACCGTAAGGAAAGAACATGCATTCTTAGTATTATGCAGACAACAATACTGGGTAAAATTATGAAAGCCACAAACAGAACTTCACACGTATGCCTAAAAGAAAAATAGGAAAAGAAAGTCTAACTCACTGTAAAGGTTTTAGTGTCTCAAGTAATGCATAAAGACTGACTTCCGGACTACATTAAACTGTCGTGATCTTCGACAAATATTACTATGATTAAAGGAATACCCGAAATAGGAATTTTAATACAAATATTTATAGTCACACTTCAATAAAAACATGATTTCCATATCAGCCAAACAATAACTTTAAAGAGACTAAAAAGAAACAACAACATCAACTGAGGCACAGATTTAAATCACAAAATGGAAATAGCAGGACATTAGGCCATGATTTTTCCAAACGAACAAGATCTTGACAGAACCATAAATCAAAATAGCATCGAATTTTTACCTGTTCGTGGTGCAGTGAAATGGGACGTCGAGGTCTCGAATCTTCTCTCGTATTGACAAATTCGAAACTCGAGTTAAAATTAAAGTACCTCCCGTAGTTAAAATTCTTGCCGAGCAACGACGGAAGTAAATCGAATCGTCAAGAATTTAACTCTTCGCCACAAATCTCATAATTCAATAAAGAGTATTTTTCTGACTTTAAAGGTTCAAGATCAGATTTAAAAAAAAGGGAACTCAAGACTTCGATAGAAATTCTTATGTATCACCAATCCGTGTCCCTTTTAAGGTGTAAACTTATGTTCTTGTAAGGAGATTTTTCTTGGGTTTTTCAATCTGTTTTTTTTTTTCGTGCTCTTTTCTAAAGCCAAGTTGATTTTGACTCCCCAAAAATCCCTAAAAAAACTGAATCCCCCCGTTTTTGTTCATCCCCCATCCCCTTTTTATAGAACAAATATGAGGACAAATAGGAGTGGGAGAGATAGGAGTGAGAGACATGGAGAAGTGGAAGGAGCGTGGGTGAGTGGAGAGGAACGTGAGGCGTGGGGGACAAGGGGAAGTGGAGAGGAGCGGGTAACGTGGGTGAGGATGAAAGAGAGAGGGGGGCGGCTAGGGTTGAGGATAAGAGAGAGAGATGAAGGAAAGAGGCGGAAGAAGATAGAAGAAAAGGGTTAGGGGATTAGGGTTAAGATAAGGGGGTTGGGCCGGGTAGGAGTTAATTGGGCTGGTCCGTTTTGGGCTGGCCTATTAATTTAAATATGGGCTGATAATGTGGGTTGAGTATTAAAGATGTGGGCTAATTATTTGGTTGAAAATTGTTGATCCTTTATTCCTCTATTAATGTGTAGAAGAATAAAGATTTTGCAAAATGTTGTCTTGTAATAATTTTAACGAGTCCAGACCCGAAAAATGAAACAATGATAAACTGTTTAAAATTTATGATAAAGTAATGCTCATAATGTTGAAAAATAAAAGTAGCAAAAATAATAGTAGTGAAAATAAAGTGTTTAGCTCGTCAATAAATTTAGACGCTCGAGTGAATAAAATGAAATAAAGGAGGGACAAAATTGGGTGTCAACACATACTTCACTCTGTTTAAAATTCAAGGACCATGGGTAATTAAAACAAATTATGAGAGGTCAAAAATTAGGTTCTTCGGTTTGTAGATGACTTTGTTCTTAAGAGCACTTGAGAAACTTATGTCGGCAAATTCTGCACGATTTAGATTAGGTTTTTCAAGTCTACTTAATATTATATATATATATATATATATATATATATATATATATATATATATATATATATATATATAGTGGGAGCATATGGGATGGATAGAGACTACTTATTCATTTTGACCTAAAGCATGGGCCAACTCACAGCTGCACTTGTGTGCAGCAAGTGGCTGGGCTTTACAGCTGTTCTCTACTAACGATGCAAGGTGCAAGGTGCACAAAGAGCAAATTACAGACCAGGTCTCTATCTGGTTCTGAAACAATTTGATAATCATCAAAACACGAATGCACTTAGAACTATCAATGCTTAAGATTGGTTTTTCTGTGGAGTAGGTCTAACAGATCATGAGGATGGCTGACACAATGTCGTACCGGATATCTCATGCGGGCAGGGAGTTTGGAAATATTATTCCATCGCAAGGCCTCCATTAAGGTGACACTCTATCACCTTATTTATTTATTTATTTATTTATTTATTATTGTGGCTGAGGGTCTTTCGGCATTATTGAGATTTTATACACAACGTGGTAGTTTGCGTGGTGTAAAGGTTGCATCGTATTGCCCTCTTATTTCTCATCTCTTTTTCTCAAATGATGCATTTTTTTTTTTTTAAGGTAGTTGATAATGAAGCAAATACTAATAAGCACTGCCTTATGATCTATCAGCAAGCATTGGGCCAGTAGGTGAATTTTCATAAATTGGAGTTTTTTTTAGTAGAAACACTGATGGTGTAGTAAAGGATTCAATTGCTTCTATTCTAAATGTACCGATGGTAGATCATCCTAGTTAATATCTTGGGCTGCCAGTTATTGTGGGTCGTAACAAGAAACATTTTTTCAGTTATGTAGTGGTTAAGGTTCGCTCGAAGCTTCAGAGTTGGAAATAAGCAATCCAGTCAAGAGCAGGGAAAGAAATTTTACTGAAAACAGTTGTACAAGCAATCCCAAACTATCGTATGTCCCTTTTTGCATTGCCTATTGATATATTGTTATTGAACGCGCTATGAATGACTTTTGGTGGTGCAGTGGAGGTAGTGAGGGATCTGGAATTAAATGGATTTCATGGGAGTGTCCCAATAAGCATAAAAATGAACGTGGTCTGGGATTTAGAAGTCTTCAACATACAAATACGGCATTGCTAGCCAAAACAGGCTGGATGATTTTGACACAACCATCTTCTTTTGTAAGTAGCGTCCTTAGAGCTAAGTATTGTTGCAGCTTAAACTTTCTTAATGCGGTGAGGGATCAAATCCTAGCTTTATCTGGCGGTCTCTCTATGCGGCAAAATATCTTATTCAGGACGGATGTGTATTGAAAATGGGCTTGATACACGGATTTACTATGACCCACGGCTACTAACAGGCCAATCTATGTTTATTCAAAGTGCTCCAGATGATGAGTCCATGAATCTTTGTGTTGCAGACTTGATAGATAATGATATAAGAAAATGGAAGCTATATCTTTTGGAAACCCTCTTTACTATACTAAATTGTATCAAAGCCATTCCCCTGGGATTTACGTCTCGGAATGATCGTTAGAAGTGGAGGCTAAATAGACAAGGAACGATGTGGAGGCTAGATAGACAAGGAAGATATACCGTTAAGAGCGGGTATTTGGTGCTACAAGAAAATAATATCCCTTGTTCAGATGGCGATATTTGGAAGAAAATCTGGAAGCTAAAAATGCCACCAAAGATCTTAAATTTTGCATAGCGGGCATCGAAAGGAGTATTACCGACAGGTTATAACTTACTTGCTCAAAAGGTCCTTTAGCAAAATGTTTGCCCTGCATGCCTTCATGAAGCCGAAACCATCTTTCATTGTCTAGTAAAGTGTAATAAAGCAAAGCAGGTCTAGCTTAAGTCTTCTTTGGGCTGACAACCCGTGGGAAACTCATTAATGAACTGGTTTACGACACTAGTACATGATGTGAAACGTGATCAGCTTCATGAGGCTATCATGCTCCTCTGAGAGATATGGAATGCTCGCAACAACCTGATCTGGAATGATAAAAATACATGGCCAGACACTGTCATACATAGAGCCAGTCGCTTCCGGCAAGAAGGGACTGTGACACGTATTAGTGGTAATATTTACTCTGTATCTGAACCTGATTTTATTGTAAAATGGTTTCATCCTGATTCGGGTATTCTGAAATGCAACATTGATGCTTCGTGTGATAAACTCTGGAAGGGCAGGGGCCGGTATGTTAATCCGTGATACTCATGGAAATTTTGTTAGAGGATTTAGCTTATCATTGGAAGCTTCATATGATGCGCTAATGCCTGAAATCCTAACAGTCCGTGAAGCTTTGAGCTAGTTGAAGAACAACTACTGCACATCTCCGATTGCTGTTGAGATGGATTGTCTCTTGGCGAAGCAAGCATTGGAAAAACCTGAGAGCGACAATTCTTATTTTGATATTATTGTGCAAGATTGTAAAGCACTCATGTGTGACTTTACATCTATATCTTTGTCTTTTAATTTGTTAAACAATCCGCGAATCAGTGTGCCCATATGTTAGCCCGGGCTGCAGGTTCTATGTTTGATGCTATGGAGTGGATTGTGCATCCCCATCTTTGATTCATGAGGTACTCATTTACGATTTGAGTAACGATTGAGCTTATTGCTTCTTCTCAAAAAAAAAAAAAAAAAAAGGACTATTAATTGTTAACTCTAAAAAATTTACTCAACAAGATCACTTTTAAGGTAATTAGATATAGATTTTATAATATACTTTAATTGATAACTTGATAAAAAGAGTAAAATGGAGTGACGGTGTAGAAAAAATCTTTACATTGGTTATGCATATAATTTAAGTCTTTTGGTTAAAATAAGAAGTTCTTGTGATATTACCTTTCCCATTTTGCGCAGATAGAACTTTTTGGAAGTAATTTTTTTTTCTTTTTCCATTTGAGTAAGAATATCCTTAACTTCAAAGGTTTCTCTTACAAACGTAATTTTTCCTCTAATTGAAAACCAATTGGTAAATATGCTAACAATAAAATTTGAAATTTGATACACTTTACCGAATACTGAATTATTGGTAACAAATAAAACGGACAAAATAACAAATTTAAAACCACGAAAAATGAAATGTTGCCAACATACGAGAAAGATGTTATTGGACATCACTGTAGAATAGGACCAGAAATCATTTTTTTATTTTTTATTTTGAAAAATAAGTAGGATCAACTTGACTTTTCGAAATGCAACTAATTAAAGAGGTGAGCAAAATTTTGTTCGGTGAAAGGAAGTATATAGAAGATCTTCAATTTCCTCTCGGTCACTCCTTGAAAGGCTAGTCACTATTTAAAAGTAATTGTGCTTACCTTTTACGACTCGATTTTGTTAAATTACTAAGTTTATATCCAGTATATATCTTTTTTCTATATCGAGAAATCAACCATTATCATTGTCCTTTAGGGCAAAGTGAGCCGAGTAACCCAATTACGTACCAAAATTATTAAGGGCAAAGGTTCAAGTATATCCCTTAACTTTGCAATTTAAAGTAGATATATCTTCATTAAAAAAGTAATGCCTATATACTCTTGCCCTTATACAAATTGTGCAAATATACCGTTTTCGTTGACAGTTTTTTTTTTAAATTATTTAGCTTATTTTTTAATTAAAAAATATCACGTGACTTTAGAAAAATAAGCCTATCCATTCTTTTTTGGTAGACTTATATTTTTAAAGCCACGCGGTAATTTATTTTCTAGTTAGTGGATTGTCTGGTTCGTTTAAAAAAATATTTCTCTGCTGTAGTAAAATAAGTCTACCCATTTTTTAAAACGAACCAGACTGACATCAAAAGAAAATTATCACGTTACTTTAAGATAATAAGTCTACTAAAAAAATAGACTTATTTTTATAAAGCCACGTGATATTTCTTTAACTAAAAAACTATTAAATGATTAAAAAAGAAAAATCCACCTGTGAAAATGTATATTTGTGTCATTTGTGTAATGACAGGAGTATATATGCATCATTTTTTTTAATAATAGGTATATCTGCTCTAAATTGAGTAGTAATATTTGCATCTTTTCCCTATTATTAATTATCTAACATTTATCTGTACTGTTAGTCTATTATTGAGAAGGTAGCCTATTCCTTTAGGAGCAATTTTCATTTCTAACACCGTGGAGTAAATAAAAGATTTCTAACAAAACTTACATTAAATACCGTAGAAAAAACTATAGTTTGACTCTAGCTTAAGGAGGAAAGCAGTTTTTTTTTTTTTTTAATATTTGATGATAAGGCTTCTAAAAAAAACTGTCTCTGTTACTTTTCGATGGTGTTATAAGAACCTATATTATCAGTTAATGTTGTAAGCTATCAATAAAAGAAGAGATGCTAACAGTACTGTTCAAGATATTAGTTTATGAGGATAACTATGGAGGGCAGTTGAATACTGAGATATTAAAGGGCTTAATTGCTTTCCAGCAACTCAATAGTGAGTTTAACGTGAACAACAGTGTCGTTCACACCATGATATATACACACCTAGTCTTCTAGTTGAATCATTCGTGTTAATTCATAGTCATTCACCAAACATTGTCATCACTTTAGCATAAAGTAAAAAGAAAAGAAAAAACCCACAACATGCAGTGATGTTAATTGACCTGACCACCCGGAGTTAAAATTTACAGTTTATGCGTTTTGCAACCAAATTCATAATCATCATAGTTATTAGGTTCACAATTCAATATTTATATATATGTAATGAATTTTCTAATCCCAATAAAAAAATTAAATATAAATTATTTAATTTATGTGAACCCGTATCTAATATTCTCCATCCGCCCCTAATTTAGGTAGGGTTTCGTGTTGTGGAAAACTTGGATTAGATCTCAATTTTTAGGTCAATCTCTACTAGTTAATGGACCATGTCAACTTATACGACGTCGGCTTTGATTTTGACTTCTCCAATATGGCGGTTTGATTTTTTGAAATCTTAAGAGGAGCTAAAGGACTAAAGTATTAAAAAATTGGCAATGACAAAATATGGAATAAGACTTACAGGCTCGGTTTTGTTCCTAATGGCTAGTGCTTAATATCTACTACTAGTAGTATAAAATAAAAATAAGACTAGTGGCACTTGATCAGTTGATCCCTTCCACAATTTGTTAATTTCCCCTGTGATACTATTATTAACTCTGTTAATAACATGAATGTAGTTACTAATGGACAAGTCTACACGCGATTCCTGTTTTTTTGGTAAGTCATCTACACGGTTACTAATCGTTATGAATTCATCTCGGGAGATTAGGAACCCAGAGATAAATTCATGATTTGAAGTTTATTATTTTTTATTTTTTTTTGAGTTACTGAGTTTCGAATTAATAATATACATTTATTAAATGATTTTTTTAAGATAAATAAAAAATTTGAACTAAATCTACTGAATTATGTCAAACCCGTACCTTTTACTGTACCTCCGCCTCCATACGGACCCATGAACCCATAATCTAGTGATCTTGAAATTCAATTCATTTTGTTCGAGATGTTTTAATTAAGTACCTGAATCCAATTCTCTTAGTCCGATCCAGGCACATGTCAAATTGAAATAACTAATACGAATTCACATTAAATTCCTTTAACATGCAATTTTTTCCTATCATGAAGGTGCATGAACGCTAAAAACAATTAAAAAAAAGGTACCATAATGCAAACAATTCAGATAGGCCTTCTAAAATTGCTATAAAAAATCTTGTCTAAATAGGGTATTTTTCTTTTCCTTTAACAGGTACTGTGTACATAATTTCCTTTTTCGTTCTTGATAGGTGACTAGACAAAATCATTTAGTAGTAGTATTTACTATCTTCAATTTCCTCTGAAAAAAGGTCGTGATGCGTATGCACTCAATAGCCGTATAAGTAGATCGAGATGCAAAAAAAATAAAATATATATATATATAAAATGAAGCAGACATGCCCTATACAACAAATTCAGACATTCCCTATACAACAAATTAACTCTCGCTCATGAGTAACTGAATAAGGATAAAGAAAATTTAGTTTTGAGTTTTTGAATTAAACAATTCATTGAAGTAGGTTGTACGATTACTAAAGGTATTGTTTCAAAGACACAACGACAACACATACATGAATATTGATAATTGTGCATTGAATCTGTCATTGATATAGTGAGAATAATTAGGCAATCTTAGCAGTTAATTAGGGTTGCAAGTACATGGGCATGACCCATCCATAAAATTATTTAAAATTAATTAGCATTAGTCCATAGACAATAATCAACCTTTTTGCTAGTTCCTTCTTCTTGAAGCATCAACGAAGACCAAAAAAGGCTAAACATACGAAGATGCAGGAACAAACCTATTTGCCAAAAGACGGAAAGAAAAGAAAAGAAATGAGTTTTCTGCTTTTAATATCTTTTAAACCTTTTTCAGAACCATTTGGTGACAAAAATAAGAACCATATCAAAAATATGATTTTTAATCAATCGATTATGATCATTTAATTCCAAATGAATCGAAATCTAACAATACGAACCATGTGAATTCTTTTCCGTTATTTTAGACTATTTCATCCGAATAACTTTATTCACATTTTATGTGACACTATATATATTCTTGGAGTTAATTATTTTTTATCTTGAATAATAATTTTTTCAATATTAGGTGCCATATTTTCTTTCCATATGTTAAGAGTTCACATCGGATATGAGATATGTAATTGCTCTCCTTACTTGAATTTGAACAATCCTCACCCTAAAAGCTAGCTTTGGGATTGAGTTAGGTCCAATATTTATTTTTTGATTTGTTGCATTTGAGTAGGTCTCACATCGATGCTACTATGTGCTGATGTGGGTTTATTTCCCATCTCAGTAGCTAGCTTTTGGTGTGGTTCTCTCTGGGTTACAATGGCGGAGCTAGAAATTTTGTCAAGGTTGTTCGAATTCATATAATCTATATATTAAGGGTGTTCAATATGTAATATATGTCTGTAATACGTAATAATTATATGTCTACACGGTATATTTTTTCGGCGAAGAGTGTTTGGTTGAACACCCTTACCGGACTGTGGCTCTGCCACAGCCACTGCTGGGTTATAACTTATAATGATGAATATATTACTATTGTTGTTATTAATGGTTGTTTCAATTTTAAGCATAAACGAATTAATAATTTATCGCCAAAATCAAAATCCCAAGAATTAGATGTCTTAATACTCGTACCCCAATACCCTTCAAATAAAAAAGGTATACTTCTTATATGCTTTAATATTCAAAATTTAAATTTAAAATGGAGGGGTGAGAGCGAGGCCGTCACGTTGGGGGTTAATCATCGCATGAGTCCACGTGGAGAACTAATAATCGTGGATCCCACCGCTGACGTGGTTAAAAAAAAAAAAGAAGAGATTTATGGTATAGAGGGTTTTGTATTAGATAATTAGGGAGAGCAATTAACGTTTGATAAAGAGAGAAAGAAAGAAAGAGCGGAGCAGAAAGAAAGAAGACTTATAATAACGCGAGAAACAAGGCGCGGAGTGGCCGTCCAAAATCAAGCACGCCCCTGAGACACAACAAGAAAGAGAAAGAAAAACTTTGCCATTTTTTTCCTTCTTCTTCTTCTTTCCTTCTTCGTCTTCCCCCTTTAGGGCACAAAAATATCAAATATTTGTAAAACTTCATACATATATATATATATATATGTTCAAAGCAGCAAACAAGGTAGATCACTATAATTACAATTTAGTTCGTCTACTAAACTATCATTTAATTAAATAGATCCATCCCTGCTGCTTTGAATCAATCAATCACCGATCACATTTTCTGTATGTTATCCGGTTGAGCTAAGGAGATCTATCAATCTAGAAGGTTCTTCCTGGATCTGTGGAACGACGACGTATTGGTATTGGTATGATAGAGGTATTACAGGTTTAAGGGAAATCTGTTAAGGGAAAAGAAGGATGAAATGGACAACATTGTTTAAAGACTTCAAAGAAAAAGTCGGGTTCCCAGCACAGTCACCTTCTTCAGCTACAACATCATCACCTTCATCACCAACCTCTTCTCCTTTTCGTGATAGCAATAATGCTTCTTTTCCCATCCATGACTTCACCTACTCCCCTTCCAGGTATTCCTTTTATCATTCTTTTTTTTTCTTTACTCATATTTTTTGCCTACTTCTCATTTTCCATGTGCTCAATTGGACGACTTCAAGATCTTTGTTTACTTAGATGCTCCTACTTTTAAATGCACTCCGTTGAAATGAGCTTGTTAATCTTAACCTGTCAATGACCTTACCCCAAAAATAAAAAAAAATGAAAAAAAAATAAGAAAGATAAACTCTAGCCTTGGTGGATAGAGTTACCTGGTACATGTTGGCGCCAGAGGCCCAGCCAGTATTCGAAGCTTGTGGGTTCGGGGTTCTAATTCTTTAAAGTTGCTGGCTTCTAAATTACTAATTTGTACATATTTGGCAAAAAATTTAATACAAATATATGGTTCGGACAAAAGCTACGGCCGAACCCAGTAGCTCAAAGGGCTAGCTCTGCCCCTGGTTGTTGCTGGTCGGAGGTGACAGGTATCCCGTAGAATTAGTCAAGGTGCATGCAAGCTTGGCCTGAACACCATAGTTATCAAAAATTAAAGTTAAATATGTACTTTCTGCATTTTATTTTATGAGTACTTTCTGTGTTTGACTAGGCACAAAATTCAATAATACAGTCAGGCTTCTCTAGAACAGTCATTCTATAATAACATTTCACTACTTAACTGGTCAATGATCAGAACTATTTTCCATTGCATTTCATTTGTAATGAGGATGGTAACAGTTTGTCTTTATAGCCGAGCCCCACTAGTTTGGATTGAGGCTTAGTTTTTGTTAAACAGTAAGCCTTTTATTCGAGCGAAGGGTTCCAAGTGCCAAATGAAGCTGCTGCTTGAAAGTTGGCTGGCTTGTTTGTAGTTAACTTATCTAATCCACTTTATCGTCCTGCCTATCCATAGGACACTAATGCGATTCGATGAAGGAGTTTTAACTTGAATTTATTGATGAGCGATAAATAAGAACAGACAACATTTTTTTTTCTTCCCCCAAATCAAGCAAAACTACATCAAGTGCATGCACTCTTCAATGATTTTTGTTCCATCAAAATCGTTGAAAAAATTGTTCTATGGTTACTGATAAAAAAGGCTTGATGACTGTTCAGGAGTCAATCTTTAATGGTCTCTACCTTCTCTTTGCCTTTGAAATCATTTAAATCTGCAAGAGTGGGGGAAAATATTAGAGAACTGCCTACCAGAGAGTGGAAATTAAGATGAAATTGGTGTATGCCTTTTCTCTTCATTCGTAAGGAAACGGTGTATGATTGATGAGTTTACATGGTATTAGTTGTGCTGTTGGCTTTACCTTTATTAATAGATTTCCCTGGCAGCATTTGTCACTGTTGCTTACCAATAATTGAAAGAGTCTTAATTTACTAATAGGAAACCAATGTGGTAAAATACCAGAGCTTGATGTCAAACTAAAGTGAAATTGGGAGTTATCATCCTTACAACTTGAATTTGTAGGTGTCACTGGATTTCTAACTCTTTGTACGTGTCGGTGAATCAAATGATAGTACGGAACCAAGTGGATCTATAAAATTAAATTATTGACATTACGACCAGATGTATGGGTATGATTATATGGTGCATTTTTGAAACCCGCAAGGGCGGCTCAGTTGGTTGAGCATGTGGCTTCCATAATGGAGGTCTCAGGTTCGAAACCCCCTGCCTACAACAACAGGGCATTTGCCTTCTGGGTCGAGCTTGTCACACGGGTCTTGCCTTGTGCGGGTTATCTCTTCTGTGTGGTTTGCGCTGCGGGTTCCCTTGTCATCAAAAAATATATGGTGCATTATTAAGAACATTTGCTAAGTTTCAAGGGTTTTGTAGTTGAATGGTTCCGCCATCATGTCTGTCCTTGAATATTATTTTGTATATGAAGTAGTAAATTGGACATTTGTTGAGCGTTTGCCTGTTCCTAGTTGCACTACTTAGTGAAAAGAAGTGGTATAATTACTATCACAGAGAGTAACCCTCAGGGGTTGGCCTGGTGACAATTGACTTGAGCCTTGGGGTGCTCCCTTTCAAGGTCTCAAGTTCGAAACCCACTGGGTGCAAACAATTTTTGAGGGCCATCGGACTGGGTAAAACCTGAATTAACCGTGGTGCACTTGCGGGAAACTCCTTGCCGAGGGCCTGTGCACCCCCGGGATTAGTCGGGGCTCTAAGAGACCCGGACACCCGGTGCTTAATCAAAAAAAAAAATTACTATCACAGAGAGTAAATTTTGCAAATAACAAAGTACGTTAGTACTATATTACTTCTATCTCCTTAGAGGTGGATTGATCTTTGCTGTAACTATCTTGTCACTACACCAATGACTTCTTTCAGCTAATATGTTTAACCTGTTGTAAGTGACTCCAATCATGTGGACTTTTTTTTTTTTCAATATTGTACTATGATTTTGCAGGTCAACTTTACGTGAATTTTTCATATGAAATAAGCTCCTGTTGAATAATGTTTAAGGAGTTTAAGATCTAACCTTCCATTACCCCCTTTTTTTTCCTGTTATTAAAAACAGTGACAAACATGAACTGGAGTTGGACTTTAAGAGATATTGGGAAGAGTTCCGCTCCTCAAGCTCGGAAAAGGTTAATTTCATATATATATGAAACAAAGTAATGCCTGCTCTATTCGTCAAAGTTGTTAATGGGTCGTTTCTTTTCTTTGTTTCAGGAGAAGGAAAAGGCCTTGAACTTGACTGTTGATGTTTTCTGTAGATTAGTGAAGCAACAGGCTAATGTAGCACAGTTGATTACTATGTATGGAAGCTGTCGTTATAGCTGTTTGTGCAAATTGTTTTTGACTTTCTTTTTCCACTCTATGCACCTCAATCTGCACTGCTGTTAACGCCTCTCTTTCTCTCACACTAAAAAAAAAAAATGAAATTTAAAGCTGCCCATGGTTAAGTAATTATTTAGTCTACCCCGTCAAATGCACTGAGACACTGATGATATTTTTTTATGCTTTATTCTGTTGTCAGCATATAGTTGTTAACCTGTACTTTGTTCCCTTTTACAGGTTAGTAGAGACACACATATTTTCCTTTGTTGTTGGAAGAGCTTTTGTAACAGATATTGAAAAGTTGAAACTTAGTAGCAAAATAAGATCTTTGGAAGTTGAAAGAGTGTTAAACTTTTTCTCTGAAGTTACCAAGGTTGTTTACTTTTCCGTTTATATCCGAAATTCATGTTTCCTTTTGAGCTTATTCCTAGTTTGATTTATTTATCTATGGATGTATGTTTTGATTATATTAAGCAGGATGGCATCCGGCCTGGAGCAAATCTGTTGTATGCGATTGAGGTCCTTGTCTCTGGTGTATGTCTCTTGAGTTCTTAATATTTTGATTACTCTCTTAGTTCATGCTATTGAATTTTCATAGTATTTAGACTTTAGCTAATTTGTTTCTTTAAATGTCATTGGAGTATGTTAATATCTTCATCAAATTGGCAAATATTAAATATAGATATACTTTTATCAAAGATAGTAAAGTTGTGACTCGGCATTGCAGTCTAAATTTCAGTCTTATATGGATTATGTTGCTCGGGACTCTTCAAAATCCTTGCCACACCCGTGTCGACACGACATGGGTGTGGTGTGGGTGTGGGTGTGAGATCCACACCGGATTTGGTCAACGTCTCTTGAGTGCTTTGACTACATATATGACCGAGAAGTATAGATTGATTGGGTATGTGGTTTGCTTTTGGATTTGTCATATATATAGTATGAGAATGTTTTGCTATTACACAAGATGTCCTATGAATAAAATATTAGGTGTTTATAAGAAATTAAATTTTATTAGTTTTAGTTCAGAAGCTTTAATTAATTGAGATATATACTTTATATGCCGTAATATAGCGTATCCAAACACCTGTATTTGCACTCGGATCCATACCCTCAAATCCTAAAATTTATTTGATGAAGAATCCAACCTTTAGATCCGCACCCGAGTCCTAGCAACTTAGGGATGAAGTGTTGCTTAAGGTTCATGAGAGGATAGAGAAGAAACCTAGTTCTTTGATGTAAATCAAACTTTCCCAATTGTAACAAGTATATATGTATCTACAGCTCGTCGACAAACAATCTCTCCTTGATTCTGGAATCTTGTGCTGTCTCATTCATATTCTCAACTCTCTTCTGGGTCCTAATGAGGGATATCTGAGACAAAAAGTTAGTAATGATGAGGAGCTGGTACTGACAGAGGAAAATCAGGATAACGTGGAATCGAGCCGCCGGCTTGAGGTACCTTCTTTGGATTTTCTTTCTTCATTATAAGTTTTTGAATTTTTCCGGTCTGTGCTGTTCAACACAATTAGTTCAGAGACTCAGAGCTTTTCTGTATGGTACATTTGTATTATGTTGTCAGGAGTTTTGATTTGTTTGAGGATAATCAAAGCTTCTTGAAACCAAATTTCAATATAGTCACTTAATTTGCTTAATTATATGAAATTTTTAGAGGTTAGATATTATCATCCATGCAGGTTGAGGGAAGTGTGGTACATATTATGAAGGCATTGGCCGCCCACCCTTCTGCTGCACAAAGTCTGATAGAAGACAACTCCCTCATGTTACTTTTTCAAATGGTTGCGGATGGTTCTTTAGTTGCTTTTTCTCAGTATAAGGAAGGCCTCGTGCCACTGCATACCATTCAGCTGCACAGACATGCTATGCAGGTAAAGCTTATCTTTGCAGCTGTACAAGAGATTCACAATGCCGAAGCAGTGGGAGTAATTCCTTCTCAATTATATGATGAAATGAAATTTCAGCTATTAACCCTCTTTCTGTTCTGTATTGTTTTCTCTCCAGATACTTGGTCTTCTTCTGGGTAATGACAACGGTAGCACTGCCAAGTATATTCGGAAGCATCATTTGGTATGCCTTTCTAACTTGTTCTCTAGCTAATAATGTGTTTAAATAGATCACTGTAATCTTGTAGAGTTCTTTTTATTACCTTTTGGTCCTTTCCAAAAGTGGACAGTTTTTTTTTTTTTTTTTGCTTAGGCTTAAAGCAACTTCTGTGTCCTGCTTTCCAGAGCATAAGATCATCTAATTGATCTATACTATCTCTGAAGGTGGTATGCAGATTTCAAGAGCATTTACAAGTTTTTGCCAGACTCTAGGAAAGCTGTTTTATAATTGATGAAATGATGTTTAATTGATTTGTTGTTCAAAATTTGAGGCGTACATGAAATATGGAAAGACATATCCAAAGTGAACCTCAGCGTGTTGCTAAAAATCTCTTGTTGTGAATTTGGTGTTTGTTCTCTGTTGAAAGGTTAATGCGGACCATTTTCTCAGTATGATGGATAAGAGTTTGGTTCAACCTTTTTATATCTTTACATTGATGAGTATGTTGTGTTTCTCCGCAAGGGTTTTTCCTCTCTTACGTGCGGATAAATTCTAGTCTCTCCTCAAGATGCCTGGGCCCCGTGCAACAAATTTTCATACGGAGAAGTCCTTATTAGGAATTCTTTACCCTTAGGTGCTTGGCTTAATCAGCATATGTAACCATCACATTTGGGAATCTTTTCTCTACTTATGTTCTTGAACGAAAAAATGCTTGTAGTGATAGCTTCTTAAGAAACTACTTTGGGCATCCTTTACTGAAGTCCTTTCTTGAGTGCTTTTGAGATTCAAGAAAAGCTAACCCAGCATTATACTGAAGGCTATATAACTGATAACAAGTGGGTTAAAATTCAGAAGTTCTTGTATCGTCTGCATTTCCTTCAGGAAGCTTTGAGATACTCTTGTTTAACTTGTCAAGAGATCTAAAGCCTTTGCACGCTTAAACTTTCTGTGGGGTTTATGTCAGAGGGTAACATGCACAATGTTGGTTGATGATGCTTTTATTTGAAACATTGTTGTCCAGGGCCTGTTGGGTGCACTAACTTGGATATCTTATTACCATTATTCAGTGTGAAGTCTCTTTTTCTTTTGTTTTTTCTGAATTTAGTAATTAAGGAGTCACTTTGAGCTTGTTCAGCACTCGAAATACTCTAAATAACTTACTTGAGCAGTGTGCCTCCTTTACATTCTTTTTGATTCAGGAATTAGTTTCTTTTTTCCTGGTAACTTGTTGAACGTATTTTACCATTTGTAAAATGGATGTTGGAATATTATGGAGAAGTTGGTGTATACATCATTATCTGTTTCGTTGTTTAAAGGGCTATTAGAATTTAGCACTGCACTGTTTGTACTTAGAAATTTGATACTTTTTGCTCTTCTTTGCTGATGCTCATCATCTTTGGTGCCCCAGATAAAAGTTCTACTCTTGGCTGTTAAGGATTTTAACCCTGATTGTGGAGATTCTGCCTATACGATGAGCATTGTGGACTTGCTTCTTGAGTGTGTTGAATTGTCGTATAGGCCAGGTAACTCTCTTGCTTTCTTCTTGTAGGCAATGTCCTCGTGTGATTATTGAGGGCTTGAAACTTCCACTTAGACTGTTGGGCCACCGTTCTGTGATTCTGTAGACTGTTGCAGACTATACTTTCGGAAAATAATCCGTTGTGATACTTATCCGTTTATAGCCTTATTTTTTGCCCCTGTTTGTTGCTGATTCTAGAAAACTTTGACTTGTAGAGGCTGGTGGTATCAGACTTAGGGAGGATATCCATAATGCTCACGGTTATCAGTTCTTGGTTCAATTTGCTTTAATTCTTGCAAAGGGTCAAGATGGTCACAATTCCCATTTTAAGTTCCTAGCTGATCAAGGAGTTACTTCAGATTCTCCGCATTTGGCTAATCATGTGGGTAAAAGCGATTTGGAGGAAAAAGGAGGGGAAGCTTCATCACAAGATGTGTCCCCTACACTTTCTAGGTTACTTGATGTACTTGTTAATCTTGCTCAAACTGGCCCTTCTGCCGCATCTGGCTTAAAAGCTTCAAAAGTTTCTCATGTTAAGCCTAGTGGGCATGGCAGAAGTCGTACGTCATCATCTGACAGGATCGTTGATGATGTCTGGGATAAGGATAATGACAAAGTTAAAGACCTGGAAGCTGTTCAGATGTTGCAAGACATTTTTCTGAAGGCTGATAGCAGGATGCTGCAGGGTGAAGTACTCAACAGGATGTTTAAAATATTCTCAAGCCATCTTGACAATTACAAGCTTTGTCAGCAGTTACGGACTGTGCCTCTATTGATCCTTAACATGGCTGGCTTTCCACCATCCTTGCGGGAGATAATTTTGAAGATACTTGAATATGCAGTGACTGTTGTAAATTGCATACCTGAGCAAGAGTTGCTTTCACTTTGTTGTTTGTTGCAGCAACCAATAACACCCGATTTGAAGCATACAATTTTGTCTTTCTTTGTAAAGCTCTTATCCTTCGATCGACAATACAAGAAAGTTCTAAGGGAAGTTGGTGTATTGGAGGTTCTGCTGGAGGATCTGAAACAGCACAAGTTTCTTTGTGGTTCGGAGCAGCATGCCAATGACCCCAATCATTTAGAGAGGAAATCGAGTTCGAGTTCAAGCAGCTTTAAGAAACACTTAGACAGTAAGAATGCTATACTTTCTTCACCGAAGCTAGCGGAATCCGATTCAGGGACGTTCCGTCTTTTTGAAGTTGAAGACACAGTAGGAGTTGCCTGGGACTGTATGGTCTCATTGTTGAAGAAAGCAGAAGTAAATCAAGCATCATTCCGATCAGCTAGTGGGTTGACTATTATACTCCCTCTCTTGGCATCTGACATTCATCGTCCAGGTGTCCTTAGGGTGCTGTCATGCTTAATTATTGAGGATGTTGCACAGGTGAATGCTTAAATTTTTATGTTATAAATTAATCACCAAAAGTGCTCTTATATGGCATTTATGAAATACTAATATAAAATCCTTATAATTACTTTTCTTAAAAATCCTAGTTCCACAAATTACTATTCTAAAAGGTGCCAAACTTTTAAGTGCCCCGTAAAAATTGATTGATCTTCCTTCCTTTGATGCATATTGTTTGTATTATTTCTGAATACTTGTTGCTCTTCCCTAGTTGATGGAGCGAACCATACCATTAGTGAAATTTCAGATCAAGTTGCTTAGCATGAAGTCTTTTGAAATATAATTTTTCTGCTGATATAACCATGTTTCTTTATTGTCGATATGCTTTTGCAAGTGTAAAGAGGCTGCAGACTGAGCTGAAATTTACTTAGGAACATAAAAGATTGTTGAGCTGTTATAATAACCTACAAATAGCTATGGTATTCTTGGAAGAATATGGTGCCTTCTAAAATAGCTGCTGTCTCTTTAAGTTGTAGTTTCTGGCAATCTACCTCTTCAGCTGTTAGTTGCTAGAATAGTCCTCTTAGCCTATAAGTTCCTCCCTTGTACTGTAATATTAGATTACAATTCATATTGACAATATCTGTTTTTGTCAGGCCCATCCGGAGGAGTTAGGAGCACTGGTTGACATTTCAAAAAGTGGGATGATTACAAGTGCTTTGGGAACTCATTACACACTTCATAATGATGCTAAATGTGACACTTTTGGTGCTTTATGGCGCATCCTAGGAGTTAATAGTTCAGCTCAGAGGGTCTTTGGTGAAGCGACTGGGTTCTCTCTTTTATTGACCACACTTCATGGTTTCCAAAGTGATGGAGAACCTGCACATCAGTCAGATTTGACAATTTACTTTAAAGTGTTCACATACTTGTTGCGTCTAATGACAGCAGCTGTTTGTGATAACACTATTAACAGGACAAAGTTGCATGCAGTCATATCTTCTCAGACATTCTATGATCTTCTGTCTGAATCTGGTTTGATAAGTGTTGATTGTGAACGGCAAGTTGTACAGTTATTGTTGGAGCTTGCTCTTGAGATAGTGCTTCCTCCCTTCATGATGTCAGAGGGTGCCACGTTAGCTAATGCCTCCGACGAGGAAACAACTGGATTTATTCTGGTTACCCCATCTGGTACTTTTGTTCCTGAAATGGAACGTGTCTATAATGCTGGTGCTGTTAGGGTGCTCTTGCGTGCTTTGTTGCTGTTTACTCCGAAGCTGCAATTAGAGGTACTAAACCTTGTTGATAAGCTCGCTCGTGCTAGCGCCTATAACCAGGAAAACCTTACATCTGTAGGTAAGAAGAGAATTTACTATTCGTCAATCTTTCAGTTTTAATCCCATATTAATAGTTGATGCTCGTCAGGTTGCGTGGAACTTCTACTTGAAACAATCTACCCCTTCCTGTCGGGGTCATCGCTATTACTTTCTCACGCTTTGAAAATCATCGAAGTTCTTGGGGCATACAGGTAATGACACTCGACTGCCATTGACCAAGTCATAAAGATGTAAATTTTTCTTGTGTTGGACACTGAGACAAGTTTTGGATAAGTGCAAAATTAGTGTTAATATTAAAAGAGTTATTTTGCATATGTAATTTCTAAAACAGTTTCAACTTAACATGAACTACTAAAGTTATGACTGTCAAACCAATGGTGGAAGAACACACTCCATACATTTAATGTTTTTCAACAGAAATTTTAATGATTATCACATTAAAGGTTAATTAACGTAGTCCATATTTCATGTATGTGTACAGATAGTGGTAGTGGTCTCATTCCTCTTGAATACGAAGACCAGAAAATATTCAAAGTGGTACTATCAATAAAACTTAAATATAATCCTTATGGCCAAGTCTAACCTAGTGTTATGCAGTATGAAAGACTCAATGGTCGAAATTTCTACTATGCTATGTCTGCACCATTACCATTGTTGGATCGACCCACATCGGTGGGATGTGTATTTATTGGTCCCCTTATATGGTCTTAGGCAATCCTCAGCTCATGCGCTAGCTTTTGAGGTTGAGTTAGATCCAACATCCATTTCTTATTATGGTTTCTGGGCCAGACTCATCCTAATGCTTGGTTTTCGATGTTGGGCCCTCAAGTTGTCCACGCTCTACTTTACAGGCCTGGGTGTGCCGGGGGGTGTTGAATTGTCGCACATCCATGGGATATGGATTTCTTGGTCTTCTTATATGGTCTTGGGCAATCCTCACCTCATAAGCTAGCTTTTGGAGTTGGGTTAGGTCAAAGGTCCATTTCTTATCGATCACTATAACCATCCCTTTTCTCTAGCTTTCCATACTTAAGTAAATTAAAAGGGCATGACCAATCAGATTGTGTACCACAACAATGAATGAAGCTGAGAAAACGGCAACGAACTGAGTGTAGGGAGTTGGTGCCTGTTTTCTATCTAGCAGAAAGACGAGAGTGTTGTGAGCTGAGGTTCTGACTTTAAAAGCATTTCAGGAAAGGACATGCCTATTTTGTTGTCTGACAGTTTCTTTGTTTGTCCTTGAATATGTAATTTCTTTGCTACCTGAAATGTTGTCCATGCTTCCTACATTGCTGGCAATTGTTGTTTGCTTTAGTGTGCAGATACCTAAACTAACAATATTCATGATGACAGGTTATCTGCATCTGAACTTCGAGTGCTTGTTAGATACATTCTGCAGATGCGACTGGCCACTTCTGGTCGTTATCTAGTTGATATGATGGAAAGGTTGATTCTTACAGAGGATATGGCCTCAGAAGATGTGTCCCTAGCACCTTTTGTTGAGATGAACATGAGCAAGGTTGGGAGTGCTTCAATCCAAGTGCCCTTGGGAGAAAGATCTTGGCCACCTGCTGCTGGTTATTCTTTTGTTTGTTGGTTTCAATTCCGAAATTTATTCAAATCACAGGCAAAGGAGAATGATACTTCAAAAACTGGATACACTAAGGGGCAAGGTGTAGGTGGGCAGCATCATGGGCCACATGTCCTGAGGATATTTTCTGTTGGAGCAGTAGACAGTTCAAGCACTTTCTATGCTGAACTTCGTCTTCAGGAGGATGGTGTTCTCACCCTTGCAACTAGCAATTCTTCCTCTTTGTCATTTTCAGGGTTAGAAATGGAGGAAGGGAGGTGGCATCACCTCGCTGTAGTGCATAGCAAACCAAATGCGCTGGCTGGCCTCTTTCAGTCTAGCTTTGCTTATGTCTACCTCAATGGAAAGTTAAGACACACGGGTAGGTTAGGATATTCTCCTTCTCCAGCTGGCAAGTCTTTGCAGGTGATTGTTGGTACCCCGGTTGCTTGCGCACGGATTAGTGAATTGTCATGGAAGCTTAGGTCTTGCTATCTTTTTGAAGAAGTTCTATCCCCTGGTTCAATCTGCTTTATGTATATTCTTGGACGAGGGTATAGGGGTCTCTTCCAGGACACAGATTTGCTGCAATTTGTTCCTAATCAGGCCTGTGGTGGTGGCAGCATGGCAATTCTAGATACTTTGGATGCTGACTTCCCTCTGTCTTCCAACCCACAAAAGTCAGATAATGCAGGAAAGCCAGGGAGTGTTCAGTGTGACCGGAGTGGATTTGTTTGGGATTTGGACAAATTAGGGAACCTCTCCCTTCAACTTTCTGGTAAGAAGCTTATTTTTGCATTTGATGGGACAAGTACAGAGTTACTTCGAGCTTCTGGAACATTTTCTGTCCTCAATCTGGTTGATCCAATGTCAGCTGCTGCTTCTCCAATTGGAGGTGAGTAGATTAATTTAATCTTTATTTTGCTTTGTAAATTTGACAAACCAAAGTGAGAATTACAATTTATTTCACCAGTTATCTCTCTCTGATGTCCTAAATCCTGATTATCCACAGGTATACCACGCTTTGGGCGACTCATTGGGGATATCTATATTTGCAAGCATTGTGTTATCGGCGAGACAATCCGCCCTATTGGTGGCATGGCTGTTATTCTAGCTCTTGTAGAAGCAGCTGAAACGAGGGACATGCTGCACATGGCTCTGACATTACTTGCCTGTGCTCTTCATCAAAATCCACAGAATGTTAGAGACATGCAGAACTATAGGGGATACCATTTGCTTGCTCTCTTTTTGCACCGGCGAATGCCATTATTTGACATGCAATCGCTTGAAATCTTTTTCCAGATTGCCGCATGTGAGGCCTCTTTCTCTGAACCAAAGAAGTTATATAGTTCCCAGAAGACACTGCCACCTGCCACGCCTGTCAATGAGGGAAGCATTGAAGACCTTACTTTGTCCAAATTCCGGGAAGAATTTTCTTCAGTTGGATCTCATGGAGACATGGATGATTTTTCTGCACCTAAAGATTCCTTGAGTCATATTTCTGAGCTTGAAAATACTGAAATGCCAACTGAAACATCTAATTGCATTGTTCTTTCAAACGCTGATATGGTTGAGCATGTTTTGTTGGACTGGACTGTTTGGGTAACGGCCCCAATTCCAATACAGATTGCTTTATTGGGATTCCTTGAGCATCTGGTTTCAATGCATTGGTATAGGAATCATAATCTGACAATTCTGCGCAGAATTAACCTTGTTCAACATTTACTTGTAACTTTACAAAGAGGTGATGTGGAAGTACCGGTGCTAGAAAAACTAGTTGTATTGTTAGGTGTCATATTGGAAGATGGATTCTTACCCTCTGAACTGGAGCAAGTGGTTAGATTTGTGATCATGACATTTGATCCACCAGAGTTAGCATCACGCCATCAAATTATGAGAGAATCTATGGGGAAGCATGTTATTGTAAGGAACATGTTGCTTGAGATGCTGATTGATCTGCAAGTGACAATAAGAGCAGAGGATTTGCTTGAGCAGTGGCACAAAATTGTTTCATCAAAATTAATAACTTATTTTCTTGACGAAGCTGTACATCCTACAAGTATGAGGTGGGTCATGACTCTTCTTGGCGTGTGCCTTGTGTCTTCTCCAACATTTGCACTTAAATTTCGCTCGAGTGGAGGCTATCAAGGTTTGGCAAGAGTTCTTCCAAGTTTCTATGACTCCCCTGATATATACTATATCCTGTTTTGTCTTATTTTTGGCAAGCCTGTATACCCAAGACTGCCTGAAGTTCGGATGCTGGACTTTCATGCCCTAATGCCAAGTGATGGCGTTTATGGAGATTTGAAATTTACTGAGCTGTTGGAATCTGTGATTGCTATGGCAAAGGCTACTTTTGATAGGTTGTCTATGCAGTCAATGCTTGCCCATCAAACTGGCAACCTTTCCCAGATCAGTGCTGGATTTGTAGCAGAGCTGGCAGACGACAATACTGATATAGCTGGAGAGCTTCAGGGTGAAGCTCTTATGCACAAAACTTATGCGGCACGCCTGATGGGTGGCGAGGCTTCAGCGCCTGCTGCTGCTACCTCTGTTCTTAGGTTCATGGTTGATCTTGCGAAAATGTGTCTTTCTTTCTCAGCTGTTTGCCGAAGAGCAGAATTTCTTGAAAGTTGCATCGACCTTTATTTTTCGTGTGTCAGGTTCATTCGAAATTTCCTTCCTGTATGCTTATAGTTAGTTTATATTTGACCACATTGAAGGAATTTTTTTTCTTGCTTTTCATTTTTCTGGTTTCGGACATGTAGGGCTGCACAAGCTGTGAAAATGGCTAAAAACCTATCTGTAACAGTGGAAGAGAAGAACTTAAATGATGGGGATGAAACCAGCAGCTCCCAAAATACTTTCTCTAGTTTGCCTCATGAACAGGAACAGTCAGCCAAGACTTCTATAAGTATGGGAAGCTTCCCTCAGGGACAGAATAGTACAAGTTCTGAAGATATGCTGGTGATGCCGAACAATGTAGGTACGACAGATATTGATGTTACTCCATCCCAGCCAGGTTTTCACAAAGCAGTACAGGAAGAAGCACAAGCTGTTGCAACAAAAAACAATGACGTCGTTGACCATGTGTCTGCTGTAACATCCAGCAGCAATCATTTAAGCTTCCACGATATGAAAAGCACAGTAGATCCTGTCCAGCAAGCTGATTCACTGAGTTCAGCGTCCTTTAATATGTTTGAATCTCCTATATTGTCGGAGAGATCCTACTCTCGAACTCCGCATACCTCAACACCCCTGTTGGAGTCTGTTGCATCTATCAGTGAATTAGATTCCTCTCCTGAGATGAAATCTGCTTCTCAAGGACAATCTGCTGCAAACACAATGTTTATGATTGGTTCAAATTTGCTTCTTGAGGTGGACGACTGTGGGTATGGTGGAGGGCCATGCTCCGCTGGAGCTACAGCTGTTCTTGATTTTATGGCGGAAGTTCTGTCTGGTTTGGTAACTGAACAAGTGAAGGCGGTACCTGTCATCGAGGGTATTTTGGAGAGTGCTCCTTTGTATGTTGATGCTGAATCTGTTTTGGTATTTCAAGGACTATGCCTCAGTAGACTACTGAACTTCCTCGAAAGGCGTCTTTTGAGGGATGATGAGGAAGATGAGAAAAAGTTGGATAAGGGTCGTTGGTCCCTTAACTTGGAAGCACTATGCTGGCTGATAGTGGACAGAGTTTATATGGGTGCTTTTCCTCGGCCTGCTGATGTATTGAAGACTCTGGAGTTTTTGTTATCTATGCTACAGTTGGCAAATAAGGATGGGCGTGTTGAAGAAGCTGCTCCAACTGGGAAAGGGATCCTGTCCATTGGTAGAGGAAGTAGGCAACTCGATGCTTATGTACATGCGATTCTGAAGAACACCAACAGAATGATTTTGTTCTCCTTCCTCCCCTTGTTCTTGACAACCATCGGAGAAGATGAACTACTTTCTTCTTTAGGTTTGCAAGTGGAGCCAAAGAAAAGAGTGCCCTTGAACCTATCCTCGGAGGATAGCGGAATTGATGTTTGCACGGTGTTACAGTTGCTAGTCGCTAATAGAAGGATAATATTTTGTCCCAGCAACATGGACACAGATTTAAATTGCTGTCTTTGCATAAATCTAATTTCTCTTCTTCGCGATCATAGACGTCAGGCACAGAACATGGCTATTGATATTCTCAAGTATCTCCTGGTACACCGAAGGGCCGCATTTGAAGACTTTCTTGTCTCTAAACCGAATCAAGGACCTCCTTTGGATGTTCTTCATGGTGGTTTTGACAAGCTCCTAACGGGAAACTTGCCTGCATTTTTTGAGTGGCTTCATAGTTCTGAACATGAAGTCAGTAAAGTGTTGGAACAGTGTGCTGCCATTATGTGGGTTCAGTATATTACTGGGTCAGCTAAGTTTCCTGGGGTGAGGATTAAAGGCATGGATGGTCGACGTAAGAGAGAAATGGGGAGGAAACTGAAGGAGATTTCAAAGTTGGATGCAAGACACTGGGAGCAGATAAATGAACGAAGAATTGCTCTTGAGGTGGTTCGCGATTCAGTGGCTACTGAACTAAGAGTTATTCGCCAGGATAAGTATGGCTGGGTGCTTCATGCAGAGAGTGAGTGGCAGACTCATTTACAACAACTTGTCCATGAGCGAGGAATCTTCCCATTGACCAAGTCCTCTCATAGTGAAGAACCTGAGTGGCAGCTTTGTCCCATTGAAGGTCCATATAGGATGCGGAAGAAGCTTGAGCGTTGCAAATTAACAATTGACACTATCCAAAATGTTCTGACTGGACAATTTGAGTTAGGAAGACTAGAACTTTCAAAGGAGAGGACTGAGAATGAAAATAATGCCTCTGATGGTGAGTCTGATATTTTTTTCAATCTCATGAATGACAATCCTCAACAAGACTCTTTCAGTAGTGAACTTTATGATGGATCAATTTTCAAAGACTCGGATGATGTGAGAGATGCAGCTTCTAGTAGAACTGGATGGAACGATGACCATGATAGTAGCATTAATGAAACAAGTCTCAGCTCTGCTCTTGAACTTGGACCCAAGTCCAGTAGTGCTTCCATTCAAAAAGCCGAGAGTGTTCAACGGAAGTCGGATCTGGGATCTCCCAGGCAATCTTCTTCTCTGAAAGCTGATGAAACAAGAATGGCGGAGGACAAACCGGAGAAGGAGCTGAGTGATAATGGTGAATACTTGATTAGACCCCATTTGGAACCTTCTGAGAGAATAAAGTACAAATACAACTGCGAGAGAGTGGTTGGTCTTGATAAACATGATGGCATATTTCTGATTGGAGAACTATCGTTGTACATCATTGAGAATTTTTACATTGATGACTCTGGGCGCATATGTGAAAAAGAATGTGAAGATGATCTATCTATCATTGATCAGGCTTTAGGTGTAAAAAAAGACTTCTCTTGTAGCATGGACTCCCACTCAAAGTCAAGTTCATCCTGGGTTGCAACAACAAAGGCCTATGTTGGGGGACGGGCATGGGCATATAATGGTGGCGCATGGGGAAAGGAAAAGGTTTGTACTAGTGGTAATGTGCCCCATCTTTGGCATATGTGGAAGCTTGACAGTGTTCATGAGATTTTAAAACGTGATTATCAACTTCGGCCTGTTGCCATTGAGATCTTTAGCATGGATGGCTGCAATGATCTTCTGGTTTTCCACAAAAAGGAGAGAGAAGAGGTTTTCAAGAATTTGGTGGCCATGAATCTTCCCAGAAACTCCTTGTATGTTTTACTCTAATTTGCTCAAATTTTTTGCTTCTCTCACCTTACAATTGAATTGCTGGTTCCACACTTATTTTGATAACTCGTCAATAAGGTCACCAAAGATTAATTATACATAGCTGCAAACTAACATGTCTCCTTCCTGGAATGCTATCATGGTATTTATTATAATGTTGTAGCTGGTTTCCTACGGATTTGGTGTACTGGTTTATCGGTTGTTTTTGTGATTAAAGAACACAGGGTTAAATCAATTTACTTTGTGCTTAATTGAGTAATCCTTTTCTTTAATCATTCTTCGTAGATGCTTGCCTTTTGTTGTCTTTTAAGTTTGACAAGTGCTTGAGCTTCAAGGAAATCATTGCCTATTTTACAGGTTGGACACGACAATATCAGGGTCTGTAAAACCAGATAGCAATGAAGGGAGCCGTCTTTTCAAGGTTATGGCAAACTCATTTTCTAAGAGATGGCAAAATGGTGAAATTAGCAATTTCCAGTACCTCATGCACCTCAACACGCTCGCAGGGCGTGGTTATAGTGACCTCACCCAGTATCCTGTGTTCCCCTGGATTTTAGCAGATTATGAGAGCGAGAATCTGAACTTCTCAGATCCCCAAACTTTCCGAAAGCTTGATAAACCAATGGGCTGTCAAACAGCGGAAGGTGAAGAGGAGTTCCGAAAAAGGTTGGTGCTTTTACCACTCAATTAGAAATTCTGTTGAGTGCATGTTGGAGTCATATACCTTTCTTGATCATTTAACTTTTTCTGTGATTGTTATATTTTATATTTGCCCATGTTTCAGATATGAGAGCTGGGATGATCCTGAGGTTCCCAAATTCCATTATGGTTCGCACTACTCTAGCGCTGGAATTGTCCTATTCTACCTCATACGTCTTCCCCCTTTCAGCGTTGAAAATCAGAAGCTGCAGGGTGGCCAATTTGATCATGCTGATCGTCTGTTCAATAATATAAAGGACACATGGCTGAGTGCTGCAGGGAAAGGCAATACTTCAGATGTTAAAGAATTAATTCCGGAGTTCTTTTATATACCAGAGTTCTTGGAGAATATGTTTAATCTTGACCTGGGTGAGAAACAGTCAGGAGAGAAGGTTCGTCTTGCTTCTCTGTATTCTTTTAAATATTCCTCCTTTTGTGAGAAGTAACTTGTCTAAATAGAAGAACAGCTTCCATGTTAATCCAGATAAGTCTCCTAATAGTGTATGGTTCTTCACCAGGTTGGCGATGTTGTATTGCCTCCATGGGCTAAAGGCAGTGTTAGAGAGTTTATTAAAAAGCATAGAGAAGCACTGGAGTCTGATTATGTTTCAGAGAATCTGCATCACTGGATAGACCTAATCTTTGGTTACAAACAGAGAGGGAAAGTAAGTGTGTAGATGTTCTCTCCTTCTGTCATCGCATCTCGACCTCATCATATGTGAAAATGAAGATCTTTTTACTTTTTTAATCTAGTAGTAAGTTTTTATTAATGAAGGGCAACAAAATGCCCGTGTACAAGAAGTTTACCAAAACGTAGAAAACCTTTTAAAAACATATGATTCTCTACAAACGACATCCAATCTTGTGCACACATAGGAACCTCATGGGTGCACCAAAAAGAAATAAGGATTAAGAGGTTATTCCTCAAATGTGTAAGATCATTTTCTATTCCATCAAAAGCTTTCCTATTTCTCTCTCAATACAGTCCACATAAGCTCCTTCTATGCATTTCTTGTTAGATCTGAATTTTGGATAGCTTTGTGTTCTATGCAATCACTAAACAACATATTGCTGGAGTACTGATCAATTTTCACCGTTAGTTTATTCGTCTTTCTGTTTCATTTCATTGCTTTTCCTGGATAAATTACTACATTCTTTTTACCATTTCTCACATGATTTATAAGATTTTGAAAGTCGACTAGTATTTACCCCTATTGATATGGCATTCTCTCTTCTTGAATAGAAAACTAACCGTAAATGTTTTGTTGTTGTCAGGCAGCTGAGGAAGCAGTTAATGTGTTCTATCACTACACTTATGAAGGCAGTGTTGACATCGACTCAGTTAGTGATCCAGCAATGAAAGCTTCAATTCTTGCTCAAATTAATCACTTTGGGCAAACACCAAAACAACTATTCCTCAAACCCCATGTCAAGAGGCGAACTAATAGGAAGCTTCCTCCTCACCCTTTGAAGCACTCTCAGCATCTTGTTCCGCATGAGATTCGTAAAACCTCGTCTTCTATATCTCAGATTGTCACTTCCGGTGACAAAATTCTTGTGGCAGGAGCAAATACCTTGCTGAAGCCTAGAACATTCACTAAATATGTTGCCTGGGGTTTTCCTGACCGCAGTTTGAGATTTATGAGCTATGATCAAGATAGGCTTCTCTCCACTCATGAGAATCTTCATGGAGGGAGCCAGATACAGTGTGCCAGTGCTAGCCATGATGGACACATTCTAGTTACAGGAGCTGACGAGGGATTGGTCTGTGTTTGGAGGATTGGTAAAGAGGCACCCCGTTCTGTAAGGCGCTTGCAGTTGGAGAAGGCACTCTGTGCTCATACCGGCAAAATCACATGCCTACAAGTTAGCCAGCCATACACGATGATTGTGAGTGGATCGGATGACTGCACCGTTATCTTGTGGGACCTTAGCTCCATGGTTTTTGTTAGGCAGCTTCCTGAGTTACCCGCTCCTGTTTCAGCAATTTACGTGAATGACCTGACGGGGGAAATTATTACTGCTGCCGGTGTAATGCTTGCTGTTTGGAGCATCAATGGGGAGTGTCTTGCTGTCATCAACACATCACAACTTCCGTCTGACTTCATCCTTTCACTTGCTGGTTGTACATTCTCTGATTGGCTGGAAACTAACTGGTATATCTCAGGCCACCAGAGTGGAGCCATTAAAATTTGGAAAATGGTACATTGCTCCAGCGAGGACAGTGCCCAAAGCAAATCAAGTGGGAATCCTACTGGAGGGTTAGGACTCAGGGATAGAGTACCAGAGTATAGGTTGATTCTTCACAAGGTACTAAAGTTTCACAAGCATCCTGTAACTGCCCTCCACCTTACTAGTGATCTGAAACAGTTGTTGAGTGGAGATTCTGGAGGACATTTGCTTTCGTGGACAATCTCTGAAGAGAGCTTGAAAGCCACGATTAGTCGAGGGTGATTGTGGGATTAGCATGGTGTGTTTTGTATTCTAAAAATATACTTGGCTTCTTAGGGGCAATTAAAGGACAGCCTCAACGGTTTCACTCCGCTCGGGGAGCAGCATGGATTCGTGATATTCCACGTCGCACAGTAACCACTGATAAGATTGCTGTCTTGGAACAGATCCAAGGAAACAGAAGATCTGTGTATTCGGCACCTCCTGGAAGATATGAAGCATATGATCTTTCGTGTGCAAGTGCCTAATGGCTCCAGAGGTAGGACTCGGGAACAGGTTGGTTGCATATGTTGTCGGTCATTGTAGAGGGATTTTGGCTTTTGGGATGGGAGATTGGTCGGTCTCTTCAAGCTGTTGTACATAGGACGGTAATTGACTGTGTATAATGAGGTTGTAAATGTGCAAGTTTTTGCCAGAAACAGCATGTTGGCTGAAATTTGGTCCAGCTAACTTTTAGGGGCAGATGAGTGACAGATGTAGCAGTTCGTTTTAGCTTCACTTCATTTAAATGATTGCAAGGGGAAGTTGCAGGCTTGCTTTTGCTTTGTAAAAAAAAAAAAATTCTCCCAAGTTATTTATAAAGATTGTTTGGGGTCATGTGCTCCTTGATTTTCCTGTTAGAAAGAGAGTTGCTGCTCTCTCTCTTCTTTTTTTTTCCTTCCTTTTTTGCCCTTTTATTAGTCTTGGTTGCTAGCATTCGTCAAAATCTGCATGTTTCAAGAGCTTCGGTTGGTTATGGTAGTTCAAATGACACAAAAGTCATTTTGAACTTATAAATGCTTGTACAGTTATTTCTGCATCAAATTAAGTCCAATACTAAATTCTGATGAAAGTAAATTTTACACCGATAAACTCATGGATAATGATAGAGTTTGTCATTACCGCCCCATATCTTTTCATTTTTTTTTTTAATGTTTCTCGTATGCTATATTAAGAAGTTGCGCGGACTCTTCGTTTTTTATGACAAACCCGTCTCGACACGAGACTGGGATGGATGCGGGTGCGGGATACGTCTCGGATTCGATCAACCAACTTCGAATACTTTGACTGGAGTCCGTGGACAAATTTGGGGGGAAAATTGATTTTGATTTCTCTAGATGAAAGATAAAACAGATTTAAGACATGAGAAATGACATTCTTTCAATATTATAGTCCTTTTGACACAATATACATGCAAGCTTTTCACAAAATTCTACAATTTACATGAATTCTACAATACATATAATGTAAGTCTCTCTGAATTTAGAGTATCTCTATAGCTCTACAAACAACAACAAACCCAGTATAATCCCACCATGTGGGGTCTGGGGAGGGTAGAGTGTACGCAGACCTAACCCCACCTTGAAAGGTAGGGCGGCTGTTTCCGAAAAACCCTCGACTCAAGAGAGGAAAACAAGATAAAAGGTCAGATAAGGATAAGCATATCGAAAACAAGATGAAAATAAGGAATAACAAAAGAGAGAAAGTCATGGTAGAACAGTACGGAAAGAAAGAAGCATTAACTACTATAAACAAATAAGATAATCAAAGTACAACGACCCCACAAATATAAGCAGCAATAAAATGCAGAAATCAAATGGCAATAAACAAATGAGCAGAACTACAACTACTATGGTGGAAGGATAAGTCACCTAGCCTTCTATCCTAATCTGAGTCCTCCACAACCTCCTAACTAAGGTCATGTCCTCGGTGAGCTGAAACTGTGCCATATCCTGTCTAATCACCTCTCCCCAATAATTCTTCGGCCTCCCTTTGCCTCTCCTGAAACCGTCTATAGCCAGCCTCTCACACCTCCGCACTGGGGCATCTGTGTCTCTCTTCACATGCCCAAACCACCTCAGCCTCGCTTCCCGCATCTTGTCCTCCACCGATGCCACTCCCACCTTGTTTCGGATATCTTCATTTCTAATTCTATCCCTCCTAGTATGCCCACACATCCACCGCAACATTCGCATTTCCGCGACTTTCATCTTCTGAACATGAGATTTTTTGACTGGCCAACACTCCGCCCCGTACAATAAAGTCGGTCTAACCACCACTTTGTAAAACTTGCCTTTAAGTTTTAGTGGCACTTTCTTATCACACAGCACTCCGGAAGCGAGCCTCCATTTCATCCACCCTGCACCAATACGATGTGAAACATCGTCGTCGATATCCCCATCTCCCTGTATAATAGACCCAAGATACTTAAAACTTCCTTTCTTTTGAATGGCCTGGGTACCAAGCCTCACTTCCTCGTCAGACTCACGCGGTAGGACACTGAACCTGCATTCCAAGTATTCTGTCTTGGTCCTACTCAATTTAAATCCTTTAGACTCCAACGTCTTTCTCCAGCCCTCCAGCTTATCGTTAACTCCATTGCGAGTCTCGTCAATCAGGACTATGTCATCCGCGAACAACATACACCAAGGCACCTCACCTTGTATTTGTCGCGTCAATTCATCCATCACCAAGGCGAATAGAAACGTGCTAAGAGCTGATCCCTGATGCAACCTCATCATAACAGGGAAGTGCTCCGAGTCTCCTCCTACCGTCCTTACCCTGGTCTTAGCTCCATCATACATGTCCTTTATCGCTCTAATGTACACCACAGGCACACCTTTAGCCTCCAAGCATCTCCATAGGACCTCTCTTGGCACTTTGTCGTAGGACCTTTTCTAGGTCAATGAATACCATGTGCAAGTCCCTCTTCCGCTCCCTATACTGCTCCACCAAGCTCCTTACAATATGAATCGCTTCTGTAGTCGAGCGCCCCGGCATGAATCCAAACTGGTTCTCTGAAATAGACACACCTCTCCTCACCCTCATTTCCACCACTCTTTCCCACACTTTCATAGTGTGACTTAGCAGCTTGATACCCTTATAGTTGTTGCAGCTTTGAATGTCTCCCTTGTTCTTGTACACGGGAATCATTGTACTCCACCTCCATTCTTCCGGCATCTTCGCTGTCTTGAGAATGACATTAAACAACCCAGTCAGCCACTCCAATCCTACCCTGCCTGCATTCTTCCAAAATTCCCCAGGGATCTCGTCAGGTCCGGTCGCTCTTCCCCTGCGCATCTTACGAACAGCTCCCTTAACCTCCTCAACCTTTATACTCCTACAATATCCAAAGTCGCGACGCCTATCCGAGTGCTCCAAGTCTCCTAACACAATGTCTCTGTCCCATCCTTCGTTCAAGAGTTCATGAAAGTATGACTGCCATCTCTGTCTAATACGGGTTTCCTGTACCAACACTTGGCCATCCTCGTCCTTGATGCACTTCACTTGATCCAAGTCGCGTGTCTTCCTCTCTCTCGCCTTGGCAAGCTTAAATAGCTTCTTATTCCCACCTCTGTCCTCTAGTTCTTCATAAAGGCGTTCAAAAGCTGCCGTTTTAGCCACCGAAACTGCCAACTTCGCCTCCTTTTTCGCCATCTTGTACTTTTCCTTGTTCGTCCGCTTCTCTTCATCATCCTTGCTATCTATCAAATTCACATATGCCTGCTTCTTTGCCTCTACCTTCTCTTGGACTTCTCTATTCCACCACCAATCCCCTCGGTGCCCACCATGGCGACCTTGTGAAACCCCCAATACTTCTCTGGTGCTTCCCTAATGCAACTGGCCGTCCTATCCCACATACTGCTCGCATCCCCACTACTAACCCACGCTCCCATAGCCATCAACTTCTCCCCCATATTTAGGGCACTAGACAGAGTCAAACTCCCCCACCTAATCCTCAGTCGGTCATCCACGACCCTCTGCTTCTTCTTCCTTCTTATCTCCAAATCCATCACTAATAGTCTATGTTGGGTCGTAAGATTCTCACTCGGTATGACCTTGCAGTCCTTACAGAGGCCTTTATCATCTTTTCTAAGAAGCAAAAAGTCTATTTGTGTCGCAGCCACCGAGCTACGAAAGGTTACTAAGTGCTCCTCCTTCTTTGGAAAACTCGAGTTGGCTATCACCAATCCAAAAGCTTTTGTGAAATCCAGGAGTGAGACTCCTCCACCATTCCTGTCCCCGAAGCCAAATCCTCCATGCACCTCGTATAACCCCTCGAAACAAACCCAATGTGCCCATTCAAATCTCCTCCTATGAATAACTTCTCAGTAGGCGGTATACTTATCACCACTTCGTCCAAGTCCTCCCAAAAACGCCTTTTTACCTCCTCGTCCAAACCCACTTGTGGCGCGTAGGCACTAATAATGTTCAGGGTGAATCCTCCAACAACTAACTTAATCGTCATCATCCTGTCATTGATCCTCCTAACCTCTACCACCTGATCTCTAAGCTCACTATCTACTATGATCCCTACCCCATTCCTATACCTCGACTTGCCCGAGAACCAAAGCTTGTACTCATCCACCTCATTAGCTTTAGCTCCTACCCATTTAGTCTCTTGGACGCAAGCTATACTAATCCTCCTCTTCTTAAGAATCTTAACTAATTCTATGGACTTACCCGATAAAGTCCCAATATTCCAAGACCCTACTCTCAACCTAGAAGCTCCCTCAACCCCCTTATCCCCCCCAACCCTAGCCCCCGAACCCAACCGAGAACATGGCCCTAGTCTACCATCCCTCACCAAAGCCAGTAAGGCAAATATACGCTAGTGAAAGGTTAACCTAAGACAAATGAAGGATCACTACTAAAGCACAAGTTAGCAATAATCTATAAGCAGTGCAATAGGTATTTAATTAGACGGAGCAAATAAAATTTATAAGGCTAAAAGACAGGAAATGGGCTATTGGAGGTACCAACTCCAAGTAAATAAAACCTGTTCACCACCAAGAAATCTCTGTTCGCCGCCGGAAAATACTGTTCAACGTCCGAGTTACTGTTCACTGTTGAGTTACTGTTCACTGCCGGAATTCTACTCACAAAGACCTGAAACAGGAGAAGAGAAGAGGGGGGGGGGGGGGGGGGGGGGAAGAAAAAAGGAACAAGAAAAGAAAAAGAAAAAAAGGAGAGAGAGAGAGGGCTGGCCGGAAAATGGTGCCGGAAAAAGTCTCCGGCGATGGTGCAGCTGTGATCTGGCAGCGCCAGAAGCAGCGAAAAAAAGGGGAAAATGGAGAAGAGAAGAAGAAGAGGAGAAGGAGAAAAGGGAAGAGAGAAAAGAAGTAGATCTGACCGGAAAAGTGGCCGGCGTTACCTGGTCGTCGGACTTACCTGAGCAGTGATGCGGTCTGGTCGCCGGATAAAGTGACAGGTGGGGTGAGGGGGAGGGGAGGAGGAGATCAGCAGAGGAGAGAGAACATTTAGGAAATTTGACATTTTTAACTGCACTTAGCAACCTAATCTCTATAGCTCTATTTTTATAATTTTTAAATTTTCTTGGCCGAATTCCCGCATCCGTATCTATACCTGGATTCGCACCGTGAAATTTTAAAATTTAGATTTTGTCAAATTTGACACTCAAATCCGTACCCGTAAGGGATACACGCACCCCAGTCCGAACAACTTAGATGCTATATGACATTGCTATTTGTTTCCAATTATTGAAGTGTGTTGCTCACAAGTGCACATACAAATATACGCAGTCAACAAGTAATAAAAATTGACTATCATCTTGACTATCAACCAAGCTAGATTAAAACTAATTATTTATCCAGACGATTCTCCGTAAGTTTGATTTGATTACTACGACTACTACAAGAATTGTAAAGGAACTAATCAAGACAAGAAATTGAGCACAACAAATAGGCAAACTTTGGTTGTACTCAGTTAGAGAAAATATTTCAAGGGATATGGTTGAATTCAATGAGAGAAAATATTTCCCGAAGCCAGGGTTCAAGAACATGCACTATTCAATCCTATTGTAATCAAGAACTCTCTTTTCCAAGTTCAATTCAAGATTCATGAGTAATATTCCACAGTTAGCTAGGCAGTAAAATAATTATGCACGTGATATGAGTAAATAGACCAATATGATAATAAATAAACGTCAATTCAAGTTTCAAACTACAATAAATCTTATAACGGTAGAACTAAGAAAATTAACTATTCCCAAGTGCTCTAGCCATGTGGCTTTGCCTTCCAAAAATAGAACCCTTTTTAAAACTATGTTGGAGTCTTTTTATAAGTTGTAGAAAGAGTCTACGACAAAAATATCCCTTCCTATTCACGTTGGAGTTACGTAATCCTATTATTCAATTTTTTTGCCTAACATCAATGTCCAAGGGACAAGGCTTCAATGTGAATATTCCTATTTCGCATTAACAGTAGACTTGCTCTGCAATAGTAAAGCTACCATTTAGATCAATCTTTGGCAATACATTGTTCTCATTGTTGAGCATTGATTAAAGAGAGTCGAAACTTGGAGTTGTTTTGTACAAGTCAAGCTGCACATTATGTCATGCTTTGAAAAAATTGACAAACTTTTGGTAACATACCTCTGCCTGCTGCCCATAAATTTTGTCTTGAAGTGATTTATAATGCATCTTAAATGGTACATGAACAGATTTTGATGAATTTTCAATTGATGTCTCACAAAAAAATCCTTCAAGTCTCGTCTTTATGAAGTAGTACGTATTCTTTTTGGACTTAAGAGATGATGCTTGCGTCATTTGTTATATATTGATTCTTGCGAGTAAGTTATGGACGACTCAAGGTGGCAGATAATAGATTAGCTCTGCTCCACTTCAATATTATAAGCAATAAAAGTTCATTGTGAAGATGAATTTAACCTTTTATTTTATACAAAGTATGACGTTTTTTTTAACCGATACGTACTGTTAGATAAAAACTCAAAAGAAAGGCACTAGATATCTTTCTTCATAGTTTTTGATTTACCTGGCTTGTTTGAGAAAGACGAGCCATCAATCGTTGGTTGGATTAACAATTTAAAAGTAGGTGTCCATTACTGTCATAGGCGGACCCACGTTATGCCGAGGGGTGTCATCCGACACTGCTTTGTTCGGAATTTAAAAAAATATGTATATATGCGAAAAAGGGCTATGAAGAATATAAGTGACATCACTTGACACAATTAGCTTGCTGGTCTAGCACCTTGCTTGTCTACATTGAAGTCCTAATTAGTTCGATCTTGGGTTGCATATTTGTTCGAGCTCGAGATGTTAGAAGGTGCAAAATCAATGGGAGTAGCAGAAGCAATAGCATGATAGGAATAGCAGGTTTAATAGAGATGACATCACAATAGGATGAAGACGAGACTTCTTATCCGATTTTAATTTTTTATTTAATTGCTTCACTATTGTATATTAAACAGTGCAAGGCTTGATCACTCCTTACTTTAGGTTTTTTTTTTTTTTTTTTTTTGAAGTTCTTTTCTTATGTGAGTTACGTTTTATTAATACAATTTAAATATTTTTTTACATGACATTATAATAATCTATTTATTTGTTATGACACCACTGGTAGAAAATTCCGCGTACGCCACTAAATTTATTTTACTGTTTTGAGCCCGGAGTGAGTAGCTTTAATGATAAGTTTTAAGGTGAAGAAGAATGGGATGGTGAACAATAATTGTGGCGAAATAATATATAAAAAAATGAGAGATGAGTCAAATAATAGCTTTTTACATTGATAACTATTTTTAAAAAATGGTTACAAAGAAAATACTATGAGGAATATAAGTATGATATCATAAATCACAACAGAGGATATCATTATGAAACAAAACCTGAAGGGAGTTTCAGAAATTTATCCGATATATTAAGAGTTGAACTAGGCCTACTTGTTTGTACTTAATGAAATTTCAGTCATTAAGTGTGTTTGATCATAGGTCTAAATCTTAATTACTCAAATCTCATTCATTAAGTATATTTTGGTAAAAAAAAAGTTTTCAACCACTTAGTGCTTCTGAATGATTAAGATCTACATAACAAAGTCTTAACATCATTCAAATGCTATTCATTTAAGAATTTCCGTAAAAATGGAATTTCACTACTACTATATTTACTTTCACCACTAGCCGTTTATCAACTACCACCATCCACTACCCACAACAACCATCCTTAGCTACACTCACCACTGTCACCGATCACCAGATGTCATCACTACTAGCTACCGTTAGTTATCACACCATGAACCTTCATCCCACCAATCAATATTACTGAGAATTATCACCATCAGTCACCAGTATATATTGCCAAGCGCTCCTATCATTCATCACCATTAGCTAACCGCTATAATCCATAACAATTATTAGTTGTCACCACCAATCGCCACCATCAACCATCACCATTAACCATTATTGTCAGCTACCATCACCACTAGCTACTACATACCCACAACCACCAATACCATCAACACCACCATGCTTAATTGGCATCCACAACCATCATGGTTAGTTATCACCATATATATATATATATATATATATATATATATATATATATATATATATATATATATATATATATATATATATATATATATATATATATATATGTGTGTGTGTGTGTGTGTAAAATTAAATAAATTATTATTTTATATGAATTTTATATTATTAAGTTATACTTAAAAAAATATTCATTCAGATATTGAGACAACAAATAGTCTTAATTACTATTTGTTATTCAGATGTGCATTCATATTTCAGACATAGGAAATTACACCAAATTATTTTGAAAAAGAGTGGTCTTGCACTTTTGGCCAATGGTTGCCTCATGGACAAATCTTCAAAGTAAAAAATGGAAATTTCTTAGATTTGAAGTTTTGCAATAAGGCAAGTGGAGTCCAAAGTTCAAGACCCCCCACTTATAAAGTCATTCTTGTCAATCACCCTTTCAAACGCTTTAATCTTAATAAAAATAAATTATCTAATCTATCTCCAATTTAAGATTGAAAATCACTTGGAGCATGTTTGAAAAGCCACCATGTGCTTGAATTTGGGTCTAATTATACAGTTTTGACATGTTTGTCTGACCAGGTAATTAATTGATCAGCATATAATTTGGTGTGATTGAGGGAGGTAATACACTCTTTAATTCTTGCCCGGGGGGTGGGGGGGTGGGTGGGTGTTGAGAATTGCTAGTTACATGGTGTAATTACAAGGTTACTTTTTTTATTTTTTTTTATTTTTTAATTTCTATTATTTTAATTTCTTTTCTTGTTTTAAATTTTTAAATTGTTTTTAAAATATACTTTCTTTTAAATTATTTATCTTTCGTTTCCTTTCTTCTCATTTCCCGACCTTTACTTCTTGTAATTGCTCCCATTTTTTAGTTTTTATTTTTCTTTATTTTCATTACCGGATGGCTCTCCAGACCGAGCCTTAAAATTGACAATATTAAATATTGCGTGTTGATTCAAAACTAAAAAGGCCCAGTCAAACTGACACCATTAAAATAGTGAAACAAGGCTATTAAGATTAAGACATCTAAATCTGAATGATTAAGATGTTGTTTCTAGATCTGAGCAATAAATGATTAATATGTTGTCTCTAGATCTGAATACTGAATGATTAAACATATTAATATACAACTTAAATAAAGATTAGATATTAGAAAAAATATAAATTTAATAAAATAAAATCATTATTTGATAAAAAATCAAAACGTGTACATTCGTTAGTGTTGGTAGAGATGATTTGTAGTGGTGGTGATAGTTGGTGCTACAACAACAACAATATACCTAATGTAATTCACAAGTGGGGTCTAGAAAGGGTAGGACGACCGAAGAATTGTGATGGTTGGTGCAAGTGGCTAGTAATGATGATGGTGATACTTGTGATGAGTGAAATATGATTTTTGTTGTGGTGACTGACGCGATGGTGGCAGTTGGTAGTGGTGGTTGTGATGGTAGAGTTGGTCGATGTTAGTAGTTGGCGGTGTTGGTAGTGGTGATTGAAGAATGTGAGGTGGTTGATGATGGTGTTGGTGGCAATTGGAGGCGGTGCTAGTTGTTATGGTGGAGGTAATTGGTTGTAAGGGTTGACCGCAATTGTGGCAGTAGCTGATAGTGATGTGAGAATTGGTGGTGGTGGTGGTGGCAATGAATATAATTATAATGATGGAGGTGGTAGGCGTCGTAACGACTAATAGTTGTGGTGATTGTGATGACATAGGTGGTTGGCGGTGGTGGCTAGTGGTTGGCGGTGATGGTAATTGTGATGGTAGAGGTGGTCAATGGTGGTAGTAGCAGATTCAGGATTTTCGCTCAGGGGGTTCGGAAAAAATAACAAAAGCTAAATATAACAAATAATGTTGTCATTGGGAATTGAAACTAGGACGTTAGAGACAATTTTGAACACCCGGACTGCTTGAACTAACGTTTTGCAAATGTTCAGGGTATTCAAAAGTTAATATATGACATAAATACAAAACAATATACCCTATATGTTCAATGTAATTTTTTGCCAAGAATGTTCGGGTGAACACCCTTCCTACCCTCTAAATCCGCCCCTGAATAGTGATGGACACAGTGACGGAGCCAGGATTTTCACTAAAGGGGTTCAAAATATGAAAAAGTAAACACACAAAGAAGCCAAAAGGGGTTCAATGTCTACTATATATATACATAAAAAATAAGTTTAACCATGCATAAACAGTGTAATTTTCCGCCGAAGGGGGTTCGGATCCCGAAGGGGATTCGGATCCGAACCCCCTTGGTCCTTCCTCCTTCACCCCTGGGTGGACAGAGTGATGATGAAAAGTATCCACACAAAAGTATCTTTTAGTGATATTAAGACTTTATTCAAAATCTCTTAATGTAAATAAATGCACTTAATAGTCTTTCTGAACCATTTAGATTCAGACAAATGGATCTTTATTCCGAGGTATCTTGAGTGCCATCCAAAATAAATACTACTCTTTCCGTCTCAAATTATCTGTCGTGGTTAATTACTAAAAATAATTGTCTCAAATTATTTTCGTTTTTAGAAGTTCAAGACACAGTTAACTATTTTTTTCCTCATTTTATTCTTAGTAAAATTTTGTCATTAATAGAGATAACACATAAGTAGAGTAAACATTAATGGAAAGAGATTATAACTTAAACATAAATAAGGGTAAAATAGCCAAATACCTCTTCTAATTAATACTCCCTCCGATTCTAAAGAGTGTCCACTTAGCCTTTAATTTTTTGTTCAAAAAAGTGTCCAATCACCAAATCAAGAAAGAATTAACCTTACTTTTTCAGATTTGCCCTTATTAAGTGTTAAGTGACTAAATCCCAATACCTTTTTAATTAGAGTCATTTTAATCAAATTACTTATTTTTGCCTAGGAGTTAGTATTTTCTTAAAGGTGTGCAAATGGCTAAATGCATACTCGTTTTTGAACCGGATGTAGCATTTCTCAAGGGGTGTGTAAAATAAAAAAACGACATATAATTTGAGACGATGGAGTAAAAAAATTCTGTTACCGGGAATTGAACCCTGGTCTCTCCTGGGTGAAAGCCAGATATCCTAACCGCCGGACGATAACCGAGATGTTGTTCGGAAACCTCACGTCTGTTTCTAGACATTCTCGAAGCTGAAATGATTACATTGGACTGCAGAAAATGCGTAATTAAAACCTTTTTCAAGGACCTAAAATGTAAATAAACTAAACTTTTATGTACACTACCATTATTTAATATATGGAAAAGGGCCTAAAATACCCTCCAACTATTAGAATTGGTGCAAAAATACCCTTCATCCACCTTTGAGCCCCCAAATACCCCTGTCATTCACCTTTGAGCTCCCAAATACCCCTGACATCCACCTATGAGGTCTAATATACCCTTATTTCTAACAGTCCCATGTTGATGCCCAATTTTATCCAATTTACATCGTTAAGCTTCTATTTTAATATTAATTATATTTTTTTTATCACAACCTATAGTTAAATTTCTTGAAGATCTCTATTATTATTATTATTATTATTATTATTATTATTATTATTATTATTATTACTACTACTATTATTATTATTAGTATTACTATTATTAGTTAAATTTCTTGAAGATCTCTATTACTAATATTATTATTAGTATTACTATTATTACTATTATTATTATTATTAGTATTATTAGTATTAGTATTAGTATTACTATTACTATTACTTTCCTCTACTTTTATTATCATTATGAAAATCGAGAAAATCTATTTGAAATTACTATATTCCCCAAATAAACCAAATATTTTTTTTTCACTCATTTCCTAAAGTTTCTACCCAGCCCATAATCCCTTTCCAACTAAAAATCCCCAAAGGCATGAGGTTACCCTCAAAACCAAATATCCATAACTCATTGTTATTTATTCAAAATTTCTAAGACCCCGTCATCTCTAAATTTCCTTAAAATCAAACATTCCCCGATTCTCATCAAAATTTCCCGGCTACAAAATCCCTTTCTTTGTGCCTTTTATATTCTTTCATTTATTCTAGTTTGATTTTCTCTTCTCTTCTCTTTTCAATTCCACTTTCTTTCCTTAATTCATTCACCTTAATTTCTTACTAGTAATCATAAAAATCATAGCTTAATATCCTCCTTAATTGCGAAATCGAAACTTTCCTCTTTTCATCTAATATGCCAAGAACAAAATGACAGAAGTTTGGACCCGAATCTATTCGAAAAATCCGTCCAAGTTCAAGATTATTAATAATAATAATAATAATAATAATAATAATAGTAGTAATAATAAAAGTAATAATAGTAATAGAGATCATCAAGAAATTTGACTACAAGTTGTGATAAAAAAAATATAATTAATAATCTAATAAAATAGAAGCTTAACGATGTAAATTGGACGAAAGGATGGACAAAATTGGGTGTCAACATGGGGCTGTTAGAAAATAAAGGTATATTAGACCCCATAAGTGGATGACAGGAGTATTTGGGGGCTCAAAGGTGCATGACAGGGGTCTTTGAGGGCTCAAAGGTGGATGAAGGGTATTTTTGCACCAATTGTGATAGTTGAAGGGTATTTAGGCCCCTGTCCGTTTAATATATATTCCATTTCCCAAGCACGGATTCTTGAAATTTTCTTTGCAAAACAAAATGGCTACCATTACCAATTCGATATTCCAAAACGTGTCTTTGTTTTCCTCATTAGCAACGAATAACCACAAAGTTCCACCATTCAAAATCTGCCACGTGTCTCAAAAACCCGCCATAATCAAACAAATTTGCCCGCAAAGCAACTTCAAAGAATCATTTTTAAGTCTCACTAATTTAATTACTCATAAAAACTACTCATCTCAAAAATGTATATACGAGGCTTATTCACTGTTATTAGAGCTTTGTGCAACCCAAAAAGCTCTAAAACAAGGCAAACAAATCCATACCCATGTTCTTAAATTGTGTTTAAAGCATAATGATTCAGTTTTCTTGAACACCAAGATTCTTTTTATGTATGGAAAATGTGGGTCAATTTGTGATGCACATAAGGTGTTTGATAAAATGCCTGAAAGAACTGTTTTTACTTGGAATGCAATGATTGGTGCTTGTGTTTTAAATGGGGTACCTTTTAAAGCACTTGAGTTGTATAGAGATATGAGGTTTTTGGGTGTTTGTTTAGATGCACATACACTTTCTAGTACATTGAAAGCAATTAGTCAGGTTGAATGTTTGTATTATGGAAGTGAAATACATGGTTTTGCAATAAAAGTTGGGCTTATTTCTAATATTTTTGTGGTGAATTCACTGGTGAGTATGTATACTAAGTGTAATGATATTGGGGCAGCTACATTGTTGTTTGATGGAATGAGTGAAAGAGAGGATGTTGTTTCTTGGAATTCTATGATTTCTGCTTATGTGGTAAATGGGATGAATCAAGAAGCTTTAAGTCTATTTATAGAAATGTTGAGTGCTAGTGTTGAACCGACGACTTATACTTTTGTTTCGGCTATTCAAGCATGTGATGAGACAAAATTTGGGGCTGAGATTCATGGTGTTGTTGTGAAACTTGGTTATTCTGTTGCTATGTATGTTGTGAATGCGTTGTTAATGATGTACGTTAAGAACAATAGAGTCAATGAAGCTGCTAAAATATTCTTCCATATGCAAGAAAAGGACAACATTTCTTGGAATTCCATGATATCAGGGTACGTGCAAAATGGACTTTATGATGAAGCGATTAATTTGTTTCATGAGATGAAGAATGCGGGTCAGAAACCTGACCATGTCTCGCTTATGAGTATGCTAGTTGCATCTGGAAGACAAGGAAATTTGTTAAATGGTATGGAAATTCATGCCTTTTCGCTGCGAAATGGTTTGGATAGTGATTTGCAGGTTGGCAATACTCTTGTAGATATGTATGCCAAGTGTGGTAAGTTAGATTACATGGACTCTGTCTTTGATAGGATGCTGCATAGAGATAATGTCTCTTGGACAACAATTATTGCTGCTTATGCTCAGAATAATTTTCCCCAGAAGGCCGTGCAATTATTTCGTGAGGTACAGGCAGAAGGAAGCTATGTTGATGCCCTTATGATTGGAAGTGTCCTCCTTGCTTGTACCGAGTTGAGGTGCAACTTACTTGCAAAAGAAATTCACTGTTATGTGATCAAAAGAGGACTGTATGATCCTGTCATACAGAAAACGCTTGTGAGTGTTTATGGAGATTGTGGGAATGTGGACTATGCAAATAGTATTTTTAGGTTGAGTGAAGTTAAAGATGTCATATCCTTTACAAGCATGATGTGCAGTTATGTTGAAAATGGTCTTGCAAATGAGGCTCTTGGTCTCATGCTCTATATGAATGAAATGGAAATTGAGGCAGATTTCGTTGCAGTCCTAAGCATGCTCAATGCTGCTGCTGATTTATCTTCCTTAAGGAAAGGAAAAGAGATTCATGGATTTTTAGTTAGAAAAGGATTCCTTCTGCAAGATTCCTTTAGAAGCTCTCTAATAGATATGTATGCCAGCTGTGGGACTCTGGAGAACTCATATAAGGTGTTTAATTATTTAAAGAGCAAAGATCCGTTTTGTTGGACGAGCATGATAAATGCTTGTGGATTACATGGATGTGGTAGGGAAGCCATTGATATATTCACAGGGATGGAGAAGGAAAATATCCACCCAGATCACATAACCTTCTTGGCTGTTCTTCGTGCATGTAGCCATACGGCACTAATAGAAGATGGCAAAAGGATTTTCAAAATAATGCAAAGCAAGTACGGATTGGAGCCTTGGCCGGAACACTATGCTTGTTTAGTTGATTTGCTTGGACGTGCAAATCACTTGGAAGAGGCATTCCAAATTGTGAAAACAATGAACTTGGAGGATATACCTGCCGTCTGGTGTGCTCTCCTTGGTGCTTGTCAGGTATACTCTAATAAAGAGTTAGGAGAAATTGCTGCAAAGAAGCTTCTTGAATTAGAGCCCAAGAATCCAGGAAATTATGTTCTTGTATCTAATGTGTATGCTGCGACAAATAGATGGGACGATGTAGAAGAAGTCAGAGTAACAATTAAAGAAAAAGGGCTGAAGAAAGATCCTGCATGTAGTTGGATAGAGGTAGGAGATAAGGTTCATACATTTGTTGCTCACGACAAGTCCCACCCTGAGTGTAATAAGATTTATGAAAAATTAGCTCATCTCACTGAGAAATTGGAGGAGGAAGCAGGTTATGTGGCTCAAACCAAATATGTTTTGCACAATGTGGAGGAAAAAGAAAAAGTCAAGTTGCTTAAAGGACACAGTGAAAGACTGGCTATTGCATATGGTTTACTTGCTAGTACTGATAGAAACCCCATTCGAATCACAAAAAATCTTCGTGTCTGTAGTGATTGCCATACTTTCAGCAAGCTAGCTTCAAAGTTCCTAGAGCGAGATATCATAGTTAGAGATGCCAAAAGATTTCACCATTTCAGGAATGGGATATGTTCCTGTGGAGATTTCTGGTGAAACCGGTAATTGGTTATCCTATCAAGCAGATCTTTCTGATCATAACTAACTTTACTGCTCGGTAACATCCACTTTAAGACACGCTCAGTGTATTTTTCAATAAGAGATGGAGCTAGCTGACATGTCCTCTTGTAGTGAACCAACGGCAATATTAGTTCCGTTGCCTTGACCTGATGTTCAGAGAATTTGGAGGTGGTTCGAGTCTTTGGCAACTTGGAGGAGCTCATGAGCTCTACAACAATCAAGACTCCTCTTTCTAAATAAAGGTGTGTTTTTCATATGAATATTCCACGTCAGTCTGTTGGAATGAAATTTTTTAATTGCTGAGAATTAAGAGATTGGCAAAATTTGCCATGGAAATTTAGATGTATGTCCTGCTTGTGCTTCCAGTTTGAACTTGCTTCAGATCGCATACAGCAAAACATCCTCTTTATTGCTGCTTTTGGTACTTTATAGCATCCAAATCAGAGTCAGGTTGTAAAGGTGAGAATGAAGTCAAAAACAATTGGAAACTATAAATAACTGTTGTTTGAATGTAAGAGCTTTCCAACTTTTCCTCTCATTAGACTATCCACATTGGAATCTAGTACTGATGGCATGAAAAATATAATCCAAGTTCTACCAAGAGCCAACTACATGAAAAAGCTAAGGAAATGGGGGATGGAAAAGAAAAGAAAAGGCATATAATTAAATGTTAAATTACATTAAAGATTAACTTATTAACTAAAGCAACTGATGCAGAATATGGTGTACTTGGATCAAGTTGATCTCATATCAAGGCGTTATTATGTGAAATTCTGTAAAAGAAAAATTAGTTTTCCACGTTATTAGAAATGATAGAAGAATACAGTTTAATCTAAAGAAATTTCATGTGTTACATGTTAAAGGTTCCGGAGATTAGGAAATATAGTTTATAAGTTGTACACATATGAACTGCTAAGCTAACGATGTGAATACTAGTAATTCTTTTATTTGTGTTGATGCAAGTTTAGACGTTTAGGATTAAAAATCCTGATCTTGTTATGTGAGGTCAAACTCCCCTTTAGAAAATTGTTATTGGTGTCCCATTGCTCTTATTCCGCAAATTTCTGTGACTAGACTTCTTGGACCACTCACCATTGTATGATTGTCGGTAAGCCAATGTTTTCTATTTGCATCGGCATGTTTTATTAATTCAGTATGATAAGATCAATATGTTATCTGGTTTTGAGATACATCTCTTGTTACCGTATTGTTTTTTCTTGTTGGACGGATTGTTTCTAATCTTCAATTCCTGCATCAGAATTTGATATTATAACCTGCTTTAACTTATATATATGTCAAATGGTAATAACAGAAATGCTGGCGCTGAGATGGAATAATTACCAAATTGCTTAATGTGATTTCAGTTTGCAGGTCAGCGCTTTTGTTAAAGTGCATATCAGCAACCAAGCATGTACCTGGATTTGGTTCCTTCCTTTGCCTAAGGAAGAGGGCAGTCATTTCCCTGATGTTCGTCTGTCGTTAAGTCCGGCTTGCAGAACCGTCTTTCGGATGACTTTTAGTCTTGGTTGGTTAGCCCCTTTTTTCCGTTGCTGTAGTTGGTAGTAGCGAGAAAGACTCACAAGGAAGTTGGCCCCTATCTTCTTAAGTGGCTCATCACTTTGTCTACCTTCTTGGCTTTAGTGAACAGTTCAATGCTGATAGATTGGGTGGATTTTGTTGTAATCATTTACTTTTGTATATTCTTTACCCTTTGGTATACCCCTCGTATACGGCCAGTCTTTTGGCCATGTTTATGATTAAAAGTACATCTACGTGATCACATAAAAAATAAAAATAAAAAGCACAGGGAGTTGGTGAAGTTTGTCCAAGGTGAGTCAATTGACACTCCTCCGGAAAAAAATAGGTCATATTTTTATTTTATTTCATGTATATATACTAGTATTAGTATATGTTGAATCCTTTGAAAGGTGTAAATTGGAGTATATTTTGACTCTTTTTAGTGACTTGGCTCCACAACTGGTTGTCAAAGTGTTCGTAATTGTATCTTACGCTATTTGAGAAATATACTCCGTCTATCCCAATTTAAGAGATGTGATATCTTTCTATATTACTAAAAATAACTTAACTGTGAATTTCGCATTTACTTTTAATGTAAGGATTTATAACCACTCAAATATCTATAATTTATTTTTTTGCTTGTTCAAAAGTCTTTCTTTCTTACATTTCATGTTAGGTCAAACAACATCACATAAAATGGGACGGAGGGACTAGCTTATTGGAGAGGACATTTGATGTTCTTGCACTCGTAAACTGAACAGGAGATTGGTACATGTTTGTGTTAGAACTGTTTTTAGTTTTTGGTTATATTTGAAGTGTTTGGCTCAACTTTTTTACTTCTGATTTGATGTATAATATGTCTTCCTATGGATATTTGCTAAAAATAATATTTAAAAAAAATGTAAATACATGTTTCAAATTGTTGCATATTGTTCAATTAAATGTTATTTTTATGCGTTTTAAGTCAAATGAAAGCATGCATGTCTGAGGAGAAAAGACTCGAAAGGTCTGAATTGATATTGGCTTTCCCTCATGGAACAGTGAACATCATCATAAAACGTTACTGAAGTATGACGATATCAGCTTAATGCCGCTCCCTCTATCCCAATTTATGTATTACACTAGTGAATTTACCCGCACTTCGTGCGGTTGTAGGCACTTATATTTTTGGGTATAGAAATATTTAATGCATATACATGTACAAAAAATAATTTTATAAATTGATTAAAACGAAAAATATGCGTTTCGCGAGTTAAATTTATATATGAAGTATTATTCTCTAACATCCGCATTTTATAAATATCTTAAAGTTTTTTTCTAGTCTTTGAATCCGAATAAAGAAACATTGACTTTTTTATGTGCCTATGTTTAATAAAATTTACAACATGAACTTATATTTTAAAATATGCTTAGATAAGTATCTGTTAATCTATTTTATTAAAGAGATGTATTTTGCTGCTTTCATATTTTTCTCTTTGATTAAATCGGCAAGAGAACCAACGACAACAAATTAAAGCCAATTGAAATTTATGAAATACATCTCTTTTACCACTTCTTCCAACCGTAACAAATGATTAATTGAATGCATTCACAAATATCAAAATGTTCTTTAAATTGAAAAATATGTCCTTGAAATTCCGTAGACATAAATTTCCACCACTTCTCTGTCCAGTGCATATTGATGTACTTTAAGCATAACTTAAGATTTTTTGAAGTAGAGCGGAAAGATTGAAATTCATCCCGAGATATGGTGTAAATCACATTACCTATAGCTTCTATTTTATTTAAAAGAACCATAAAACACATACTGACACAAAAGTACGTATTAGCAACAAACGAAAATTCATAAAAATAGTTGATATGCTGGCTAACTTTAGTTCCTTAATCTACTTCCCCAAACTGGCAAGAGAGTTACCTAAACATACTAACTAAACAAACACAAAAAATGAGATGTTAATAAACCTAACAAATAAGAAATTATAGGGGAAGGAGAAAGAAACAGTGAAAATTTATTGATAAATTTTGAAGCGACAGTTTCTTACCCTGCACTTGCACATAATGCTTCGACATTAGATCAAGTGTCCAAAGGATGTCGTTGTAGCACAATTGAAGCACATGAGCTGGATTATGACCTGCTGAATTAAAAAGACACCAACAAAAACTACATTCATATTTGCACCTATAAGAAAAGAAACAAAAAATTACCATTAGTTCTAATGGAAAAAAAAATACATGTAATAAGCATAGCTGGAAGAAAAAAACATGAAATCCACTTCACATATCACAGCAAACTATAAGATTGTGTGTATATAGAGGAGGTCAAGGATTCATGGTGACCTTTCAAATTCCATAATTGAGTGGTGTCTTTCCATTCTCTAAATTAATGAGAAGAATGTGTAACTTCATTCTAGGCGGTCTTTCCCTGGAAACGGCTGCTTAATTTGAGCTTTAAAGATGTCGTGGCTTTAATTTTTTATTGCTCCATTTAGTTGGTACAATATAGTTATTATTATTGGATTTTTAATAGATTGAATGAGAAGAATAAAAGCAAAAATGTCAAAAAAAAAAAAGATAAATAGGATCTTTGGCCATAGATAGGTGTCACCTTACCTTATCTATGCCTAGCTTTATATTATATATAGATTTCACTTTTCGAGATTCAAACTGCATGAACTGTTATCAACATTTTTATTGGGATCGAAAATAACAAGGTATCATGCGGAAGCTAATAATTGCACACCTCTAGAGTCGATAAATCAGACTGCAAAGAAAATATACAAAAGACAGCACAATATTTTGATATTATTTGGTTAATTGACCTACATAAAAACTAATATAAATGAAAGTGTTATAAATATTATTTATTATTATGGATGTCTATCTTTAGGAGAAATATTAGGATTAGTGACTTTGGGATCAAGTCACTTTTCCCTATAAATATAAAAGTTTTCCTTCATTTTTAATGAATCCCTAACAAGAAAAATAAGATATCTTCTCTCTTTCTCTGCAATATTCTTTTTGTAGCTTTATTATTTTATAATACGTTATCAGCACGAGTCTCTAATCTTTTATTGGAGTTTAATCCATATTACACTTATCGTGTTTGAGAGCTTGACGGTACTGAAAATAAAGTGAACGATTCATAGTGAATGCAGTCAAGCATGCTTACAATTTTTCATGTGCTTTATATGTTATATTTTGTGGTAATAATTCATACAAGTGTTTGGCTGTTTTATTAACACGGAAACCCAGTAATATTGTTTTAACTTCTTGCTCTTTTGTCACATACGGAGGTGCTCAGGTAAGTGATGCCTTAAACTAATAGGCTAGTCAATCCCTTCTGGACTTGATTGGATTCTTTATCGGTCCATTTACTCTGTATCGTTTAATCATATGTACATACACCATACATTTTATTTTATATTAAAAGAAGAATTGAAATTTTGGTAGAGTTTATAAATATATATGACCATCAGCAGTGGTAAATATTTTGGAGGCTTACTGTGACTATAATGGACAATATGTTAGAAATTCTCTAAATTATATATATATGTTTCGATTTGCTCCTGAAGTAGCAATATCTTAAAAGAGTACTAAGCTATCATTATTTGATATGCTTGAGACACGTTCAGATATGCTCCATTTCTGAAGAATGAGAACTTTTGATAGGTATCACAAATACAGATCTAATCTTGAATGTGACAATATTTAGTAAAGCTTATAATTACGAACATATACTTGGTTGTTAATATCAAGCCTCACCTCCAGAAGAGGTAGAATAATTGAGAAAAAATATTCTATGTTTTACTCCCGAAGCAGTAAATTCAGAAATCTGCTCCTCAAGTAATAAATTCAGAAATCTGCTCCTGAAGTAGCAAATTTGAACTCTACTCCAGAAGTACTAGAACTCTTAAATTTACTTCCGAATTAGTAGAATTTTAAAATTTATTCCAGAAATAGTAAAACTTTGAAATTTACTCTTGAAATAGTAAACCTTTGAACTTTAATCCTAGAATAATAAAATAGATAGGAACTGTTTCTCCTTTACAAAAATAATGACGTGATTAACTGAATACTTTTAAGTCCTTTTTATTTTTGTTTAAATCAGCAGTCATGTTCATATATAATGCAATTACCATGGTTTCTATAGCTACAAGGATAAATATGTGACGATTATATTAAACTACTATGGTTTGGCTTTTTGAATTACTTCTTTCTTTAACGAAAGTACTTAAAGGATTAGAGCCAGAGGCAGATTTAGAGCTACAGAACCTTATAACCGCATCCTCGAATGAGATTCCTAAAAGTCCCTCCGAATTTCTACAAGCATTTTATGTGGCTTCCAGATTTTTATATGAAGGTTAATATTCTATACGGGTCTATATATTAGACTGTTATTATCGCACTATTTTTTGAGTAACTTGTTTCAAGGTGTATTAATTCTATAATATGTGAATGTAGGTGCCTGATTCAACTAGAGGCAATTTCGTGTCATACTTAGCACCAAGTATTATGCCAAGAAATAATTACACAATAGCCATGGGATATATTAGATAACTGAATAAACTTAGTTTGATGTCTTTCTCTGCCCTTTCATATGACATTTCATCCGCATGTTACATTTGATAATAGAAATACATGTTATTAGTCAACGCATGCACCAATTTTCTTAAAATTGGATCTCTGTAAGATCACTTTGAAGATTTAAGATTGTGTTACTATAGGATTTTACTGCGATTTATACTAAAAATTATAAAGTGGACAATAATAGGTTCACTTAAGTTCCAACAGATTTATGCCTGAGAGAAATAATGAGCTATTGAAAATTATCATAATGCTCAGCTAAATGATCAAGTTTTATTCCCCGAAATGAATGAAGAAATATCACAACACACCTCCTGAAGAGATAAAATAACAAAGGATATAAATGTTATTTTGTGGTATGAAGGTCATTATTGCATGTACCTGTCGTACGTCAAATCATCTTGGATACTTTTATTATGTATCATTCTAAGGCAAAAGGATACAAAATTTTGTAGAATACTTTCTACCAGAACCACATTAATATATTATGTTTACTTACTGATTTTTCATAAGAAAATGACAAGTTCATACAAAAATTTCCTGAAGAAATAAATAATTATGTGGTTGCCGACAAAATATTCGGATGTTGGCCAGTATTCTCCCTGAAGGAGATATTTACCATAAAAGGATCAAAGACTGTATAACTTAATGTTTATTTTTTGTCATTTATGAATTTAAGAATGTCTTTATAATATTCATTTGGCCGCAATATTTTTTTTTGTCATGACACCAGCGACGTCAGGGTAATATTTGATAGTAAAAAATCAATTAAGTGCTCCAGAAGAGCTAACTATTTCTCTAGAAGATCATGACACTAGTAGTGTCCAAATAATATGTGATTACGGAGAATAAATTTAAGGTTCCAGAAGATCTTATATAGTATTATGTCATTCGTTCTAGATTGTAATATACGAAGGTATTATGATCGAAACACAAGTTGTAGTAAACCTGAAGTTTACTAAAGTAAATGGCTATCATATTGAAGATATAAATGATTGGAGGATTAAATATCTTCAAAATCATAGTAGGTAAGAAATATCTATGTGAAAGGTTATACGCCTTATTCTCCGATCCAAATTGTACTACAGATATAAGCATGATGAAATCACATGTCACGATAACTAGAAGTTTCTCGATGCGAAAAAGAATTCATGTCATAGTAAATCAGAAGTTTTACTAAAACAAATAGCACATGGTATGATAAACTTGAAGTTTACTAGTATAACTAATTTTATTAGTCAGCATGAGCGATTTGGCCATCCCGATTCAAATATGATGTGCAAATTGAGTATTTAACATATATTGAAGAACTGGAAGATTCTTCAAGAATTTATTTTTGTTTCTTATTCTCATGATAAGTTGATTATACTAGCTAATGTTAGGATTGAATTCCCTAAATTCTGAAAAATTATAAAAGGTGAATATGGGTCCGTTCACCTGTTATGTGATATCTTAAATAGATGCATTAATGAGATGGTCACATGTGCGTTTACTGTCAACCTGCAATTTGACGTTTACAAAATTACTTACTCAAAATAATTGAGTTAAGAGCATAATTTTCAGATTATGTAATCAAGACAATCCATCTTGATAACGCTGGTTTATATCCAAGCTGGTTTGGCATTAAATGCCTCTACTAAATAGCTAAACCATTGGTTATGAGAACAAAGCTTCATGTGCTGGTCTAATCAATGATATATGGTATATAACATCACTTATATGCTTCAGACCAATAAATTATGATAAATTCTCTCCTCACAATTGGTTCAGGGTTAGGAACCAGATATTTCTATCTAACAATTTTTTGTGTGTGGTATATGATTAATTAATCTACCATGATGCACAAAGATGGATTTCCCCGAAGAAGATGGGATATATGTTAGTTTTTCTAACATAAGGGGGAGAGAATAATCAACTGAGGAATATGTTATGAATTATCATTAGTATGATCCTCATTCAAAAGATAATTCAACTCAAATGCTAGAAGCATTTGCTGACCCAAAATTAATTTCTAATTTCAGTTGCAAAATGCTCCTATTAACATGTCCTTGAAGGACAGAGTCTACAACATGCATGAAGTGTGGTAAGATTAATCGGTTTCAAACGCAATAATCATTGAAAAGAAAGAGGAGTAAATGATCAATGATCATTATACGGAAGCAATGTCCTTTTCAAGAGCCTAAGACTGTAAGACATAACACTTCATGAAACCTCACGAGAGGTTTAGGTACCTAAAAATAATGAAAGTGATCAGATCTCAATAAGTTATGTCCTATTGCAAACCGATACAACATAATATATCGTCAACGATATCTTTGATACAATATAGCGCGCAATATTGTAAAAGATTGTGAGGATCTAAATTCTACGTCTATTAAAGCATGCTAACGTAGAAATTAATATCAAGTGAAATGACACATCTTGATAAGCATAAAGCTTATCGGACTTGCTGCCCAGACATCAGAAGATGTCACATGTTTAAATAGAAATGGGTGTTGTCACAACCTATATGAAATACTTGACAAAATTCATATGAAAATTCTTGAAGAATTTTAAATGCCTAAAGAATATACAAGTTCTAGAAATTTGTTTGTAATCTTATATGAATTAAATCAAGCAAGGTGAATGCAATTTAATTACCTTAATGAATATTCATTAACTAAGGGTCTATTTATCCTTACACCTTTATGGAAATCAAAATCTGTCATATTGCTGATGTAAGTTGATGACTTGAATATTATTGAAACTCCTAAAGAGTTCTCAAAAGCAGTATATTATCTGTTGAAAGAAGTTGAAATGAAAAACTTGCAGAATTCTTTGGTCCTGAAGTGCCATATTTTTTTGCAATTGATGCATTTATATATTTTGCTATGACTATGAGGGATTATAGTCATACGATGTTATTCTACATGACAGTCAAATCATATAAAGATAACATCTGTTTATAAAGCAAGTCAGGAATGCACTTGGAGTGATTTCAATAATATTATATACCAATGCAACTCTATCCAAAGACTGAAGATGCAGCAGCATACATAGCCAACTAAAGAGAGGATTCATAAAAGCACAAGACATGTTTCACCAAAGTTGTTCTTCACACACGAGCTCCAGAAGAATGGTGATATCAACGTGCAAGATATTTGTTCAAGTGTAATATGACTGATTTATTTACCAAGTCTCTACCAACTGCAACTTTCGAGAAGATGGTGCACAAGATTGAGATGTGAAGATTCAAGTTTTTTTATTGAAGTTCTCATCAGGGGGAGTTAATACTCGTTGAACTCTTTTTCCCTTTCAAGGTTTTTGTCCCACTGGGTTTTTCCTTATAAGGTTTTTAATGAGGCAACTAAATGTGTACTCTTTTTCCTTCACTAGAATTTTTCCCACTGGGTTTTTTCTAGTAAGTTTTAACGAGACAGATTATCTATCAAATAGACATCCAAGGGGGAGTGTTATAAATATTATTTATTATTGTGAATGTCTATCTTTAGGAGATATATTAGGGTTAGTGACTCTGGGATTCACTTTTTCCCTATAAATATAGAGGTTCTCCTTTATTATAAATGAATCCCTAACAAGAGAAATAAGATATCTCCTCTTTTCTCTCTTTCTTTGCAATATTCTTTTTGTAGATTTATTATTTTATAATAGAAAGCATAAAACTATTAAGAGAAAAATGTCCCCCTAAACAAGACTTCTTTATAGACTACATTGTGGATGCTACTGTGTTATGAATGAAAAGAATAAATCTCCTCCAAGAAAAAGGATAAATATGGTAGAGTCCTTTTCCACAAAGAAAATCTTTTCTACCAAGAAATCCGTTTGAAGTAAAACACAATTATGGTAAAATTCAAATAAAGTAGGAAATTCAGGGCAAACCCTAACAAATCTCCAACTTGGCCTGAATTTTCTGACAAAATAATCTTGATTTTTCTTCTTCACATCATTTTTATCACTGTTGCTTGCCATAGTTAAAAATAAGGTTAAAAATATTATGGGTTAAAAATTGGTTTAAGAATAATTTGCTTTATTTTTAAAGATGCAGTAGTAGGAATGTTAAAAATATGGTTGAAATTCATCTCCACGTATAGTACTTTGGACAAAATCTTCATTATTGGGAAATTGATTGCAGTTTGATTTGAACTGGCCGCCTTGAGCCTATCTTCAACCCATTGGTTGAATCATCGACTCTGATATAACTTGTTGGGATGAAAAATAACAGAGTGTCATGCTGAATCTAATAATTGTAAACCTCGAGCGTCGATAAATTAGACTGCAAAGAAAATATACTAAAGAAGACTTTATTATATGATATGACTTTGGTCAATTGACCTATACATGATAATAAAAATTCTAAAGCTATTGAGAGATTTAAATATCCCTTAAGTAAAACTATCTAAACGACTACATTGTGGATGCTATTGTGTTAGGAATGAAAATATAAATCTTCTATTTATAAAAGTCTAAAACTTCTCCCCCAAGAAAAATGATAAATATGATAGAGTCCTTTTCCACAAAGAAAATCCTTTCTACTAAGAAATTCTTTTTGAAGTAAAACATAATTATGTTAAAATTCAAATAAAGTAGGAAATTCAGGGCAAATCATAAAAATTTTAAAATGTATTTTTTTCACCAAATTGATATGAGAAAAATTGTAATTTATACTCCCTCCGTGTCATAATAAGTGTCATCTTAACCAAATGTTTTTGTTCCATAATAAGTGTCAGCTTATAAAACCAAAACATAAACTGACTAATTTTTTTCAATTCTACCCTTAGACAATAAAGTAACATCTAAGTGATGATTGAAAAAGCCACATGACAAAAGACATAGATTAACCCTCAAACTATACCCGAAATGTCGATATCACACTTAAACTTTCATGTCGTCCCATTACACACCTTATGTATCTAAATGTGATAATTTTTACCCCCTGAGAGCTGATGTGGCATAATATATAAAAATTATTAAAAAGGAGGCGCGTTTTGGTTATATGTTATTTATTTTTCTTTTTTTTTTAATCGTAAAATTCAATTTTTTGTAATCCCCGCCCCACCTCTCATTTTCTTCTTCACTTCCACCTTTGCCGGAGCTCCGACGAGCTCGCCTCCTGCAGCGACCCACCAACTTTCCCCACAGCGTCTCCGCTTTAATTTCATCATTATTAATCTTAGCTTCTTCTTCATCAACCCAATTCGGGTCCCAACTCGGTTTAGTCATAACCCAATTCATCATCTTCACTTTCCTCAATTTGCATCGGATACCCACTCTCTTTCTCCCCATATCTCTCTTTCTCTATCTCCATAGTCCATATCCACTCACAAATTTGCTTAATCTTGAGTTTCCTTTCTTTCAAATTTAGGATTTTGACTTGTCTGTTTCAGCCGATAGAGATATGAAATTGCACTTTTTTCACTCAATTTCTTATTTGACCACTTTATTGGCTGATCTGTAAAGTTTTGACTTTTAATTTTTCTTGATTTTGTAATTCATTGGTTCCGTTAGAGAGTAGAGAGTAGAGAGGAAGAAGATGACGCTAAGAAAAATATTAAAAATTAAAAGATTTCTGACGTGGTGTTGACATGATGCCGATGTGGCGAGAGAGTGTGTAACACCTCTCACCATGTGACTGGTTATATGTGCGTCAGGGAGTAAATAATATCACTTTTAAATATATTAGGTGTGTAATAGGTCACTAGTAAAGTTTAAGTGTGATATCGACTTTTGGGGACAAGTTCAATGGTCAATTTATGCCCTTTTATAGTAATTTGGTATTGATGGATTCCCAATATCAAAAGGTTTATTTCTTGTGCATGCTCTAATCAAAAGGAAAAAGTAATTTATTTTTATTATATAGGGGTAATTTGGTAAACTTCACATTGCATTATTAGTTTCTTAATATGCGTGTTTTTTATTAAGGCAACACTTATTATGGGATGAAGAGATTAATATTTTTCAAATATATAAATTTTAATCTTAAAATATTAAGTTAATCTAATCTAATTTAACTTTAAACTTTAATCAAATTAATTCTCGAAAAGCGAAAAGTATCACATAAATCGGGACCGAAGCTGTAATCAAATTAATCATAAGTATTTATAGTCAGATTCTAATTGGTGTCGAACCTTATGATGTCAATACAAGACACGTGAATACTTAACAGCCAATTGGTTGGATCAGACCGTGGGAAGGTACCCTTGCTTCGCATGATTTTAAAATCTTGAGACATGATATTCTTTTCCAAATGATAAGTTGTAGAGAAACTCTTAAATATTTGAGGATTATGTATATTCTTTTCAAAACTAAAAATAAAGCATGATAACCAGGGGCGGATCTATTAAGGGTCGGGGGGTGCCACGCCACCCGCAAGCCTCACCCGAAACCCTGTGTATATATATGTATATATACAGAAGCTATGTACAAATATTTAAAGTGGCACCCCCACTACAAAGTAACCTGCTGGTGCCAGTGGATAGAGGCTTTGATTCCTGCTCTCTGGTCGCGGGATCAAGCCCCAGCGGCTGCATAAAATTCTTTTTTGTTTAACCCTGCTGCTCAACAGACAACAATGAGCAGTAGCAATCTTTGTTGACTTAATTTAATTTATTAATCTTTGACTTTTTTATTTCTTAAAGTTAAGAATAGAACTTTCCCTCTCTTCCTTCTCATTTAAAAAAAGACACAACCCTCTCTCTCTTCTCAATTCTCATCAAAGAAACAAACCCTCTCTTCTCAATTCTCATCAACTAAACAAACCCTCTTCATTGCTCCAAAGCCAAAATCCCATTCGGCTGCTTCCTCCATTGACCCATTGTAAGGATCTTTTCGTCTTTCTTTCTTGATTTGTTTTGAGTTTTTTTTTTCTTACAAAAATGCTTTTTTGTGTTAAAATTGTAATATTGCTTGTGAATTTTGTACATTTATGTATAAAAGTCATTTTGCTTGTGGGTTTTGTACATTTACGTATAAAAGTTGTAATCTTGATTGTGGGTTTTGTACATTTATGTATAAAAGTTGTAATTTTTCTTGTATATTGCTATAAATAAATGTTTCATCGGAAAAGACGAATAACCCGAATCAAAGTTCGAAAAGACGAATAATCCGACCCGAAGCCCAAATTGATTGAATGACGCATGGCACCCGGAAACTTCAAATCCTGGATCCGCCTCTGATGATAACTCGTGAAATTGAAGTAATTGGAATATTATTAAGCTTGAATAGATTTCAAATTTAATATATCGACCGAAATATTTTTGTACTCATTAAAACGGGTCGGTGTACATGCGAAGAGATTATCTTTTTGGAAAACACCTTTTCGTTGAAGAATATTAGAAACAAAATTCTCTATTTCAAATTAGATGGTATATTTTCCTCTTCAAGACGTTTGACAAAGTTCTGTTTTTATACGATTATCACACTGTTCAAGAATTCAATTTTATCAAAATATTTTAATTTTAGATGTTAACGTGAATTTTTCATTATAAACTATTTTGAATCTGACTTGAATATTTCTTTAATTAACATTGATATTAGTAATAATAAATTATCAATATTTAGGCATTAGTCAAATACTAACAAACAAAATGAGATTTTGCTATTTCAATCTTTTCTTTTTTTCAAAAATGTGGCTGGTTATACATTGTGTCAATTTTTCACTCCAAACTTGAAAAACAATTTTTTCAAGTTTGAAAAATTGGTTTAAAGTGTACTTTTCTCTCACAAAATTTTAACATTTTTTCAAATGAATTGCATGTTAAAATATTCTTTTTCTACTTAACTCAGTTATTGTTTTGCAAAATATCTCAATTCATGTTCAGACGCCCTCGAAGCATTGAATCGCTCAAGGACAAAGTTTTCATGCGATTTTGGATTGTGTTTCAAAGTTTTAGGAGTATAAAAATTGTGTTTCATTTTTTTTTGTAAAAAGAGAAAGTTTTTGATAACAGTCAAAGAGAGAGACCTGAGGTCCAGCTGCTGTATCCTTTAGGCTTTAGGTCTTTGCCTTAAAGATTGTGAAATTAGCAAAACCAAGAATGCAGGTTTGTGCCCCTTCTTTAACATTCTGGAAAAACAAAGAATAAGAAATTTATGGACCACTCTAAGCTTAGAGTGTACTCAACACTATTTGTAGACTTGTAGGCCTTTTTAACATTTGGGGTCTCTCCTCTATTTACTTAGAATCCGTTTGGCTTATAAGTTGTTAAAAATAACTTATAAGTCGTTTTTAGTTTTTTTGAGTATTTGACTGACTAATTTATAAATTATTTTATGTATAAAATAAATTTAAAAAATAATTGAACTCATTTGATTTAGCTTAAAAAACAGTTTATAAGCTGAATGTAGCTTATAAATTATTTTTTTTAAATCCATCCAAACAGGCTTTTACTCGTTTCATCATTTCATTTGCTTTTTGAGTTTGACCCCCAGCTACTTAGTCCTCTGTGATTAACAAGTATCATCATCTTGTTGAATGCAAGTACACTATGCAAAAGCTTGTTTGAGCTGTCAACTTCAATTCCACCTGCTAGTACTTAAATTTTCATAATTAGAGTATGTTTGGCTAACTTATAAGGCGGTCATATTCATATAAAAGTACTTTTTGATTTATTCATGCAATTGATAAACATAGAAACTCTTTAGGAGTCGTTTGGTGTTTAGGTTGAAATATTTCAGCACTAATTTTTTATATCGTATTTAGCAGGAGGTATAAATTTATTTCATAGAAATTCTTTAGGAGTTGTTTGGTGCATAGGCTGAGATATCTCAGCATTAATTTTTTGTATCGTATATGATACGAGATATAAATTTATTCTGAGATAAATTTATACCTCCTATCAAATATAGTACAAAATAAAGCATAATTTCAAGGGTGGAATATCTCACCTTATCCCAAAAAGGGGGATAAATTAATTCTGAAATTATAATCTCGGGAGAATTTTAGCTACCTACCAAACGATCCCTTAGTACTACTCCATAAGATGAGTGCTTATAAGGCCAAAGTCATAAGTTGGTTACTCTCACGTTATGATTTTTTCATTCTATAATAACTTTTTAGCTTGATTAAGATTTGGACTATTTTATCTTTGATTTTTTTTAATTCTCAACATACTTCTGGAAAACAAAATCTCTAACTTCCTCTACTTCATATTTGTCACTCCTCTGCCTTTTTATTTATACTTTTAAATTTTTAATTTTTTTATAAAATTTTTAAAGATATTTTAGTCATTTTAATAAAAGAACAACTTATCAATATGAAAATTTATAAATAAATACTAATTTAAAGTTAAAATATAAAATACACCAAACCACCTACTTGGAACTGTTTGATAATTTATTGTTTTTGTGGCTCAAATGAGGCTTAAGAGCAAATAGTGACGAATCATTAGGTGCAGAGAGGCTAAGATAGATAGCTGGGAGTTTTCTGAGGCACTGAGCTGTGAAGTGAAATGTCAATGGGTTACTTAAATTCAGTAGTTATCAACTTTAATTTCCTTGGGCACTTAAACTTCAGCTTTTGTTGTGCCTTAATCACGGGCGTGCATTCACCCATGCCAAAATCATAACGGGTCGTTTGATAGAAGGTATAAGCTGAAATATTTTAATATTAATTTTTATATTATATTTAGTAGAAAGTATAAATTTATTTTGAGATAAATTTATATTTCGTATCAAGATAAATTTATATTTTCTACCAAATAAAATATAAAATGCAACCTATGATATAAGTTGAGATATACCTTCTTATACTACTTATTTCGGGACTATTTTATACTATTTCCTAGATGGTATAAAATAGTCCTAAGATATGAGATAAATTAATCCCAAAATTATAATCTCGGAATAATTTTGGCCATGTACCAAACGACCACTAAGGCCTCGTTTGGTTGCTGGTTTGGATGGTTATTACAAAATAAATTTTGGGATTAAACTTATATAATGTACTAAAATCGATACTCCTTTTGTACTAATTTATGCAGTATCTTTTTCTTTTTAGTCTCAATTAGAAAGAATGTTATCTTTTTATATTTAAAAATAATTTAATTTTATGAGTTGATTTTACAGTCACACAAATATTTAAAATTTATTTTGATATTTTGAATCATAAATTACAATTTTTTTTTCTTCATAAACTCCACACTTAATCAAATGGTGGCATATAAATTAGAATAAAGGGAGTACTAATTTTATGTGTAAAATCTTTGTATAACTTATCTCACATATATACAATTATAGATTGTTTTATAAATTTTAATCTCTTAATGATAATATAATGCTAAATTCATGAAGATTTTTGTCTAAACTTTCAGCATCAGGAAAATAAGTATCAAATTTAAACAAAATCGGCAGATAGGAAATAAGTGATTTTGAAATTTTACAAGACTAAATCATATTATTATGGGAAATATAATGATATTTCCGTTTAGATATTCGGTAGATAGGAAACAAGTGATTTTTATACATATTATATTTTTATAAAATATTATTATACAATATTTGAGTAGAACTCTTGTAAAAATATAATTTCATAAAAAGTGTACTGTTACTGCTTTTTATAAATAAATAGAAATATAGTAATATAAAAAATTAATTTCGGAGTAAATGATCTTATAATGAAATGTTGTTATAATGTATAACAAATTATGGAGAGAGTTGATAGTAGCTGGAGGAGTAATTAAGGAGAAGTAGCAAACATCAATTCATGTTGCTAGGGTTTTGTGAGGCTGTCCTTGCAGTAGTACCTTAGCTGTGGATACCAAGAAAGAAGACGAAAATCGTTACCCTGTCCTCTGCCTCCCTAATTTCCACTTTCGGCTAATTGCCTCCCTCCAGCTTTAATCGCCTACATATTCGGCTTTAATTCACTGTTATGTTATCCTTTGGTCCTTGTCTCTTTTTTTTCTGTTTTCTATTCTCTCTGTTTCAATTTATGTAAATTTATTTTTTATTTAATTCGTATAAAAATAAATATTATTTTTTAATTTAAAAATAAATTTACTTTATGAAATAATTTATAGCAATATAAATATTTAAAATTTATTTTAAATTATAAATTTTAATTTTTTTTTAAAATATCATGTCCAGTTAAATGACTTCACATAAATTGAAACGAAAAAGATATTTATTTAACGAAGAGTACAATACAGTATGCTTATTACCTCCCGGTTCTTACTAGTAGTATAAATAAATGCCAACAGCTCATCGTTTTACATTAAGAGTACCCACTCTATCTCCTCCTCATTTTCAAGCATATCAATCACAAGTTTTAGCCATTTTATTCTCATGAGTTTTGTTCTTGCTGTTCCACTGGCTATAGATCCAATCTGAAAGTATACTTGAGGGATGTTAACATACTTTTGCTTAGTTTATTATTTGATCAAACGTCTAGAGAGGAACAAGTGAAGCTGCCAGCATGATCTAAACTTAGTCACTCAAAGAAATATACACTTATAATATATTGCACCATATATTATATGAATGGGTGACCAAGGTTAGGTCATGCTCGGACAGCCTCACTCTTTCCTCTCTTGATAATATATAGTAATTCTGAAGAAGCCTACATATATAGATGCAGCATTTTGATCTACAACTGTGAAGCTAAAAGTTAGTTTGACCGACCAACAACGAAATCACTGTGTTAGGGTATGTGGTCGATCTTATAATAAGCATATTCCTTTACTGTCCATGTGCACTTGTTTCATTCTCATTTCTCGTATCTTTTAACATGCTTGTAGCCCGTGCTAATGGTTTAAATTGCTTGTACTAATCATGCTTTCTTTTCTCTATTTGTTTGGATTGAGATTGGATTTTAATGGGGGCGATATGGGCAATGAAGTTAAGTTTTTTTTTTCTTTTTGTTACAATGATCTTTTTTCCTCTTACATATCCATTCTGACTTTTGCTTGTCCTAGATAATACAGAATGAAAGGAGAGTTTTATCTTTGTTATTAAATCTGTATTGCAAAAAATACTTTGAATCAGTAAGTTAGATTAATTCTTGAAACAGAAAATAAAATTTGCCTATGGAAAATTAAATTGAGCTCACTGAATTCACAGTGTGTCTTTAAGAAAATTATTTTTCTTAGTGTATCCGAAATTTTGAAATTTTTTCTTTCAGTATAGAACGATTTTCTCATCAAAATAGCGGTACAACAAATTTAGATGATTACGAATTATTCGAAGATAGTATATCACATGAGAGTTTTTAAGAAGTGCAGAGAATCAAAAAAATTCGTAAAGAAAAATTTTGAGGATCAGTAGAAATATATAGTCTGTTTAGGAAAAAGGTTTGTAACTTTTTTAAAAAATTTATTATCTTTCAGAAAAATTCCGTTGAAAAAATGAAGAGAAATTTTTTAAGTTAATTCAAAAAAGAAAGAAAATTAATTGATTAAATAATTAAAATTAAAAAAAAATTGATCCAAAAAGATTAGAAGAAGATGAATATCAGAAAATTTAGGAAAAATTCTGAAGATTAACAAAAATGTATAGCATGTTTTGGGAAAAAGTTTGTAACCTTTTAAAAAAATTCCGTTGAAAAAACGGAGGGAAATATTTTAAATTAATTCGGGAAAGAAAGAAACCAAAGTCGAACTGAGCGATAACGGCCCGAAGGGGGATTCTCTTCTTGACCCTTTAGCAATAGAAAGGAGTATTTCTATTTTTAAATAAGAGAATTTTTTTTTTCAAGGAGTACTTCTATTTTTAAATAAGAGAACTTTTCTTTTCACTAATTATGAGGGACAAATGTTTATTTCATAAAGCAAGAAAGAACAATTCATTTTTTCTCAATTTTTTTTCCTACATTTTTTAGTCAATCTATCAATTAAACCAAACAATCCTTACATCTCTCAGTTCTTTCTCTCAAAATTTTGGTGCAAAATATGGCCAAAATGAGCATCAGTGTATCACTGAATAATATTTTCCATTTTTATAGATTTTGTGAAAAGACAACGATTTATCTGCTGATAAGTGTACACAGATCGGACCTGTAGTGTTAAAAGAAGATTAAAGGACGATAATTTTGAAGAGTAAAGGAGAAATTCGTGGGATGCACATATAGCAGATATATGTTCATTACGAAAAAAAGAGCAAGCACATACTAGTAATATCAATCTCTTCACCATGTCTATATAAATGTAATCAATCCGGAATTTATAGGTGAAAGTATTTTAATACCTAATAAATTCAAGCTCAAAAGTTAGGGGAAAATTATGTGTTACAAGGTTTCCTGAAATGACCAGCCAAACAAGATTTCAGAGTCCCGGGAATGCATAGTTCTGATTATAGTAGATTCCATTATATCTTCTATATATAGTGAAGCTAGATTTGGTACATTTTTGGCGGGCAGCTTATTTGCATTGTGTTATTTTAGCCACCCAATTCAACAGCAGCAGCAATCGACATGCAAAGAAATCAAATTGCAACACTTCTAAACCCCACTGGCATCATGTAAGAAGACTAATGTTTGCAAGCATACCTAGAAATTAAACCAAGTATGATGATTGGGATAGAACTGTACAGTTTAGCATGGTTAAGAATACGTAGTTGTTCAATATATGTATTTAAGACGTTTGTCTTTCCCATATATATCTAGAGCTAATCTCTTTGGAAACATACAAGAAATCGCAACTTAAGTGCTGTTTGTATATGGTTTGAAATCATAGTTTGATTGGCTTGAAATTTGATGAAATTGCATGTCAAAATGCTGATTTCATCTCATGGTTTTAAATTCTGATGTTTCAAATCACATGTTCAAATGCCTACTTAGGTTCTATAGATTTTAGTTGATTAGCTCTCATAAAAGCAAATGTGCCAAAATTTTCATTAATGTCTGGAAGTGTTGCTGAAAATATTGAAGGTTTTGGAGGCCAAACTTCATATAAAAATGTTAGTTTTGGTCCAAATTTCATACTCCGGGAGTTTGATTGCACAATCTAATTAAATATGACAAAATTTAGAAAAATTATAACTTCAAATTGAAGTTTTGCATTGTCTGGTGTTGTCTCTGAAATAAGTAGACTTATAAAAATCTATGAAGTTCGATCAATGGCGTAAGTGGGGGTCCCAAAATAACACTATATATGTAGTGCACTTGCCCCACCTGTGGTGTTGGGAGATTTGACACTAACATTGACCTTATATATTAAAATTTTCAGATTAAAAGGTTAATATATGAATAAATGGTTATGCGATCTTACCTCCTTGAATCCTATGCAAGTGTTGGTCATGCTTTTACACTTACAACTGAGCTTACAGAAACAAGAAGCCATCATAGTACCAACTATCAATAGCACACCTATATACATTTAATCCCAGTATTAAAGCAACAAGTACAGTTACAATACGTAACAAATGCATAAATTAAGAGGACTCATCCCCAATTCAAGATGTAAACATAGTCATAAAGAAATAAAACAGTTAGCAGGTGGACTTCATTTAGCTCGATTGATTTTGAAGGGTGGCAGGAGAGCCTTGTCCATCTTGAATTATAGGCCTTCAGCTTCTCTTCGACAGAGTGAAACAATTCTACAATGAGGCACTCTGGCAGACTTGCTCCGTATTTGGGTAGTGCATCGACAACAATATGGTAGCCCTCCGAATCTGTTTCACGGGGCTTGAGAGATTGATCTTGAATTGATGAACAAATGAATTTGATCATGAACAAGGAGATAGACATAGATCACGAACGTTAAAGTAGACTTTGATCTAAGGGGAGTTTTTGATCATTGCCGAAGAGGAAAGCTTCTGGATACTCTCTAGGGAGGAATATTTGGAAGACTTCTTGATTATTACTTCGTCACCTGAGAAAAACGCTTCTTGAATATGTATTTTTCGCCTCCTATTTTGGCCTTATGGGAGCTCGCTGTTCATGGTGATAGAAGAGAAGAGTTTTTATACAGCCAAAACAATTTGATATTGATTGGTTCATTTGATTCGCATCCAAACTCAATTTATCTTGTGATAAGCTTCAATGTGACTGGCCTCACTTTACTTATACACTTGCTGAGCTTGCATTGGCTCGTTGACTTGGCATGCCACGTTGCTCGGCATGGGACATGATTTCATTTGACTTGGCACCACATAATTTAGCATGTCCATTGATATGGACTTTAAGAGCCATTTGGACTTGAGTCTAATTAATAAGATGGTCACTTATCATTACAAGTCTGAATAGACGATGAACCTGGACCTTGGATTTAAATCTGTCCTTGGACTTTAATTGATTTTGATCTGGATTTGATTTTTCTTGAATTTAGGAATTATCCAAGTTCTTTAATGTAATAAAATTCATGTCTACAATAAGAGCTTGTTTGGATGGGCTTAAAATAAGCAGCTTATAAGTCAAAAAAAAAAAAAAAAAAAAACTGGGGTAGACTATTTTTTTTTTTTTTTTGGCTTATAAGCTGTTTTCAGCTTATAAGTTGCTTTAGATAAGCTAAGCCAAACGGACCAAATTATTTTTTTGGGCTTATTTTATGCACAAAATGGCTTTAAGCTGGCCAATCAAACGCTCAAAAAAGCTAAAAACAACTTATAAGCCAATCCAAACGGGCTCTAAGTATCGTGTCCACGGGTGATATTAGGATGGGTTGTCGTCGACGCTTTAATATCGTCGATCATGCTCTTAATGATGAGCGACTCTGTGGCAACAACCTGGTCAACCTCAAATATATGATTGTCGTGATCAGAGTTAATTTAAGATTTGAAATTTATGAATTTTATAATGATCTCATGTTAATACATAATGGTTCTGGACCAACTAACTGAATTCCAAACTATTTTTTTATATATATTTAGTGAATTTTTTAAATACAAACACAAATTTTAGGCAAAAATTATGAGATAATTACATGTTATGTTAATTAGGATAATAATGCTATCAAAATTGACTCATTTTTTATAATTTTACAAAAAATAACGCACTTCCTCCTCCTCCCTCTCTCTTGCTCCATCCACTTCTCCTCCTCCTCTCTCTCTTTCTACATACCTCAACCCCTACACCAACCCATTTCTTGGTGAAATACCTCATTGATTCACCAATAAAGAAGCAATGTTGGCATCTTCCAAGGCAACTTCATCTAAAACCTCAAAGAATCTCGATTTAGTTATCGATTTCTTGGTACAAACTAGCTTGGAAAACACCCAAATGAAAAAAAATGATTTTTACAGCACCCAAATTGCTATTCTCTGATATTTCCCAAACCCTGAAGCCCAAATTATAGTGACTTGTGGATCTCGGGTTGTCTGGGTCGGACCTACTGAATGTAATTGCTAGAGATGTACAAATTAACAGAAGAGGCTTGTACGCCAATAAACTCCATATCTCTTTAGAAACTCCATAAGCGGCTATTGTTGAAGTTCGAAACTTCAAAGTTTGAAATTGAGTTTTCATAAATAAGCTCCATTTTAAGTGGGTATTATTACAAAAGATCGGGTACGTATTGATGAACCTAAATCTGAAATTTAGGGTGATGTGGTGTAGCTTTTGAGGTGTTTTGGATTCAAGGAAGAAGACGAAGTTAGTTTTTGTATAAAACTGTATAATATTGTATAATAGCGTATATGGGTGTATAAAGACCTCTTATAATTTTGTACTATATAATGTTGTAGAATATTGTATAATGTAATATATGAGTATATAAACAATTCTTATAATTTTGTATAATATTTGTATACCGGGTGTATAATATTGTATATCGAGTTTTTAAACATTGTTGTAAAAAAAACAATCGGAGTTTTGTAATTTTTTATACCATGTGTATTATAATATATACCAGATTTCTGAATAATTGAGTATAAATGTGTATACGCATGTATTTTTCAATAATTTAGTATAAATGTGTATACGCACGTATAATTATATTTTTTTAGTGTATATACCTATACATATACAATACTTGTATAATTGTGTATAAATATGTATATGTTCGTATTTTCCTGTATAATATTGTATAATTATATTTTTTTTGTGTATATACCTACACATTATACAATACTTGTATAATTGTGTATAAATATGTATACGTTCGTATTTTCATGTATAATACTCCCTCCGGATAAAAAAAATAGTCCACTTAGCCTTTTTTTCTTGGATAAAAAAAAGAATCCACTTAGCAAATCAAGAAAGAATTAATCTTGTTTTTTCATATTTGCCTCTATTAAGTGTTATATGATCAAATCCTAATGTCTATTTAATTAGGGGTAGTTTAGTCAAATTACCTATTTTTGTCTAGGAGTTGGTATTTTCTTAAGGGGTGTGCAAATGGCTAAGTGGACTCTTTTTTTGATCCAGAGGGAGTAGTATAATTATATTTTTTAGAGTATATATCTACACATTCAATATTTATATAATTGTGTATATGTTCGTATTTTCGTGTATAATATTGTATAATTATATTTTTTTAGTGTATATAAAATATACATTATACACCTTCAAACGCTTATATACATAATGTACCTGTCTTTTGTATATAAGTGTATAATACTGTATAAAAGTATTTTTGAGCTAAAGCTTTGCAATGTAACTTTTGGGCTATTTTTTTGCAATGTATGTGAGCAAATTGTATATTTCTGAATTTTTTCCTAATTATTGGGTTCACGCAAACTTGTAACTAACAACATATAGATCTACCCATGGTCGTGATCAAAAGTATCATTCATTTTGGGAGAGATCAAAAGGAAGCGTATCATATAAATTGGAACATTGGGATTATTGTCCAAACTCGTACGATTTACTCCCTACGTCCCTATTTATGTGATGCACTTTTCTTTTTAATTTATCACAAAAAAAAATGATATCTTTCTACATTTAAAAATATTTTTTATTTTATTGTATCTTTTATAGCCACGCAATTTAAACTTAAATTGGGAGGGAGAGAATATTAATTAGTCTTTCTTGCAAGTCAATCCCTTGCCCTCCTCGTAAAGTCACAATAAAAGAGAAAAAGTGGGAGGAATAAACTATAGTAGGGGCCAAAGGAAAATTAAAGAGGAAGGTAGAGCTGAAAGTATTATCTAAGTACGCGTTTCGACATGTAATTTGAAATCATGGTTTGAAATTTTAAATCATCAGAAAGCTTGTTTTGGGGTTTTAAAATTTTTAAATATAAAACTTGACCCATAAATTTATATTTTGTAAGCAAATACCTATAAGTTGATAGATATTTTTAACAATTACTCCACCGCCCATTTACCAACCTTTATTTATGTCTATTATGTGGGAGGATTATACTAAAGAGTAGTTACATTACTATTCATGATTAATTTTCTTTTTTATTAAACTAAAGTTTGATCAATTGATGTTGTATTTTTTAGAAAGACTTTCTAGTAGAGTATTAATTTTATTATGAACTATAACTTGCTCATTTGGTAAGATTGTATAAGAATTAAGAATATTTTGATAGTTTTCACAACTTGTGAGGTTTTTATGTCTATAAAAAAAAATACAACTTAAGAAATCCAAATTGCATGTCCAAACATAATTTCATCTCATAATTTCAAATCATGATTTCGTCTCATGATTTCAAACCATGTCCAAACCGCTCCTAAGTTGAAAAGCTGCTTCTCAACAACAAGGCTTTGTGTCTATAAAGCAATCTGCAAAGGGATAATTTTCTTTTTACTCTGTCGCTAAATTTAGCTAAAATATAGACGTACTAGTGAAAAAGAAAAAGAGTGAATGGAATAGGTGCTTTAGCTACTTGTTGTCGCCTGACTCAAGCCAATAAGTTGGGAACTATTGTTTAGAAACGTAGTGATTTTTTCTACTTTTGACACTTCGATTAAAGGAGGTGACATTGTCATCCATCCACTGGTTCCCATCTTGTCAAACCAACAAAAGGAATCAAAACAAGTTTGAAACAATAAAATGTCAAAATCACAACTGCTTGCCATCATAAGGATCACGAAATGATCCCTTTTTTATTTTTTATGTTTCTTCTTTTAATGTGTCGTGAAAAAAGAAATTCAAGCAACTAATAATACACCTTTACTGATTAGACACCGATCTCCATAAATACGACATAAATTATGGCTATATTTAGCAACTCTCTTTTTATGAGTAATTGACAAGATATGGAGAGGGGGTAAGGGTTCAATCGCTGATCCACAGTCAAGAGGTTCAATTTATTTCTCTTCGTTAAAAAATAGTATTGCGACAAATAGGTAGATAATGATAACTTTTTTATGTATCTACAAAGTTTTGAATCCCTTTAATACACAAGACATTTATAAGGTTTACGCGCTCATTCTTTTGGTTAAACACGTGTGCGTCATCGGGCAAAAATTGTGTGTCTTAGCTACACTTTGAAAAGCTTGAGTTTGTAAATATTTTGCCCGAGGTGGACGAGTTTGTCACAAAAATTTGATATCATGTAAAGAAATGGATCTTGGGCTAAATTAACTCCAAAAACTAATTCATGAGGGGAGAATTTTCCAAGACCACATGAGGAGATCACCCGTCCTTTTTTCATTCGATGTGGGACTTTCAATACCCACCTCACACCCGACAATTGGGATCCGTCCTTTTTTCATTCGATGTGGGACTTTCAATACCCACCTCACACCCAACAATTGGGATGGACCCTGCACTGATACCGTATAAAGAAATAGATATTGGTTCTAATTCAACCCAAAAGCTAGCTAATGTGGGAATGTTTGCCAGGACAATATAAAGAGACCACCCATCCTTTTTTCATCCGAGGTGAGACTCTTCAACTACTTCCAATAGTAAACTATGTATTATGCCAAAATTGTTTTTTAGATTGTGCGCATATTTAATTTTTTGTATTGTCTTATATAAAAATTCCTGACTTGGTCATTTATCCGGGAAAGCCACCAACAAACAGCATTCCATATTTGTAAAGAAACTCCCACAATCCTCGAAGAATTTAAAGGCTAGATACTTAAAGGAAATGGAACTTTATACGAAACGTGAAATAAATTTGATATGATATATATCAACGACTGATCAGTCACCACATGAAAGTGAATATATTGTTTGGTTTGAGAAGTAAGAGCTGTGCAGATCATGCTTTATATATATATATATATATATATATATATATATATATATATATATATATATGTCTTTTCTTGATGCTTTTAAGCTTTACCCTGTTATTATAGTGGCGGAGTTAAATTATTCATTAAGGGAATTTAAAATATAAAAAAATAAATATACGAAGATGTTAATGAGATTTAACATTTAATATATTATATAATATAAGAGCAAATGTGAGGACTTTTGTAGTCCTCACAATAATTTCCCAATTTTTTAAAAACTTTTTAATTAATTACTTTTAGGTCCTAATTTTATTCATTTAAGTCAATTTTTTGATTTTTTGTTTTTAAAGTCTACTTTTCAAAAGCTATCGAACCCGAGGGCTTTTGTAGTCCTCACAATAATTTCTAAATTTTTTAATTTTTTTTAATTAATTACTTTTAGGTCCTAATCTTATTTATTTAAGTCAATTTTTTTATTTTTTATTTTTAAAGTCTACTTTTCAAAAGCTATCGTACCTCCTACCTCATTTTTCACGTTCTTTGGTTTTCTGGTTGGTGCTCGATATCCGCATTTGAGCCCAATTAATCCAGATAATTCGCACTATATCGCGCCTATTCGAGGGAGCACTTCCTCCAAAGATTTTTTTCATATCCATGTTCGAACCCCTAATCCCTAATTAAGAGAAGAGCAGCTCCATCCGCTGCACAAGTTAAATTATGTATTTGTCTTAAAAGTTCATTAACTATGTATAGATTATTTATTTAGAACTAAATAACTTCAGAAAATTAGGATACATAAGTTATAAATGTCAAATTCTGGCTCCACATTTGATTTGAAGTAAATAATTTCATCAAAATGGAAGTTAAAATATTAAAGGAGTGGAATGAAAATTTTGCTTTCATATAACTACCCACTCGTGGGACTACAGTGGGTATATGGTTGTTGTTGTTCACTTGTACTAATACAAATTATATTTCTTTAGTTAAAATACCTACTTTTATATCTTGAGTTTGAGCCCGAGCTTAATACGAGCCTCACATAACTAATACATATATAAAATATAATTTAACTTTATATATAGAGTATAATTTTTTAGCAAAGAGGATTCGAATAAATCCCTCCCGATACTGTAGCTCTGCTCATGCTGGTTAAAAGGAAGAAAGAAAGCCATTCATTCAGAATATGAATTAACGGTCCCCCACCATGAACAACCATGTGTTAATCTCTCGTTTTGCGTGGATATTCAACTTGTTTATGTCTTATCTTTCCTACAAGTGGTGGACATAGACAGGGATACATGTGATCAGAGAAGAAAACATGAATGCGGGGTTCATCATAAAGTAATTCTGCTGCTTTAAAGACCAGCCCCCTTGATTGAATTGGTATGCTGACACATAATATGAGTAATCACAATGTGGTGCTTTTTTAACTGTTTTAACTTTTATATAAAATGGTCATAGTATTACAACAAATAAGAGGTGCTTAGGTTTAAGTATCATTGTCATCCAAAACTACAACATTAATTGACAAATCTTATGTTGGTTGCCAACCTATATATTGCGATCCTTCTCTTTTATTCAAATTTGAAATCGGCAATATAGACACGTTCACATTGCCATACAAATAAATAAATAAATTCACATATATGTTTGGCCATAAAAAGAATTAGACCCACAAATAGAGACACTAAGAGACATGTTAAAATATACTAATAACTAATGACGGATCTAGAATTTTTACTAAGAGAGCTTAAAAATACAAAGAAGTAAAAATATGATGAAGCCAAGGGGATACATACACACACATATATATATATATATATATATATATATATATATATATATATATATATATATATATATATATATATATATATGTAGTTTTAATCTTGTATATACAATGCAATTTTTTGTCAAAGGGGGTTCGGCCCCTGACCCCTTACTGGCTCCGCTCTTTGCTAATAACCGAATAATTAAAAATTATGTTATTTCTAACCACTTTTACTTTTAAATGTCACACAGTTCAAATATTAAACTTAAACAATTGCAAGACAAGGTGAGCATATCCTCACAAAAGTTAAGGCTTTAAAAGGGGCATATTTTGGAAAGTCTGAAAGAGGTTGTTTTGTCTGCATGGATTTGTGGCGTGGGCGTGATTATATTCAAGTTGTCTCACTATATGTTATGGCTATGCTAATAGTGGACCACTTCCATGTGTTTTTTTTCCACGCATGATGACTAATCACTATTATGCATCTTCCACAAATAGCTTTCACCTCCACCCTAATAAATTATACTAACACCTAGAGAATATCCCAAAGACTTACCTAGATAGATCTCCCTTGTGCTATGTCTCCATACCCTCTTTTCCCCTTTATATACACCTGCACCTCCTGCTTAATTTCAAGTACTTGTGTGTGAAGCAGTTGTAGATTCAGCTAGCCATGGATTTGTGGAGTCAACACAACCCCATATCTGGGGTTAATCCCTAGTGCAAAAACTAGATAGAGTTAGATGTACATTTCAGAACCTATAGTTCTGGATCTGGCACCGATATGAAGGATATTGAATCGGGAACCACTAGCAGTTGAAGCTGCCAGCATGATCTAAACTTTTCTATTGTTCTCGTCGAGGAAAGATCAGATCATGTGGCAGCATCACCTGTTGATGGTTTCACGAAATTTGCATTCCTTGATTCATTTCACTGCTAACTTCAAGCATGTATTCTTCTTCTTTTTGTTCTTGTTTGAGTCAGACAAGTTTCAAGTAAGCCCTAGCTAGCAACAATTTCTGTTGAGGTATTCTTCTTTGTTACTTTTTGTTGCAATTGTGCTTGCGGAAAAGCAAGTAATTCTGTTGCATTAGTTGTTGACTTCTTATACTCAGGGGCGGATATCTTTGATCAAGGGGAGCCAATTGGTATTCCTTTGTCGAAAAATTACTGTGTAAATGGGCCTGATTTTTTAATTGTACATATTATATGTTGAATGACCCTTGATTTAAAATAAAAATAAAAAATCGTAATAGTGATTATTAATAAACAACACAACCGTAGAGCAGGAAAGTGGAAATTTATGTACAACTGAGCAAAAAACCATAGTATAGCCCTCTTCTAATTTAAAAAGATTCTAGGCATTCTAATAAAACTTCTGTCTCATTTTCATAATCCTTTTTTGCACTTTGACTTTTTCATGTATTTATTTTTTATTTTTTAACTTCTCTTAGTGAAAATCTAGGTCTGATATTGTTTATACGGGGAAATTATAGAAAGGATATAACCTTATTTTTTTTCTTCTTTCAGTTCAGGTTAAGTCTTAGTAAAAACAAAGAGGAAGAGCTAGCGGGGATCTCAAATTAGATTTTTAAGGTAAAAATGTGGATATGATTGAGATTAATTAATATATAAGTTGCTTTTTCTTTCACATGCCGACTTTATATATATATGCTAGGATCTAAGACATGGATATGCAAGAAAAAGTAACTGTTGGTGTTCTTAGTGACAGATATCGCCTGTTTAGACTTGATTGTTGCTTTTGAGATCCCTTTTTTTCCACAATTAAATTAATTAATCTCTTCCTCATATTCTTTTTTATTTCATTCTTTAGACAGATGTTATGCTACTGATCATATCATTAATCGCATGCTCATTGATATTTAATTTCGACTACACAATGCATGTCCCTATCATCTGGCATAATTTATTTTTCATTCTTCGAGGATGAATACCCAAAAAATAAATAAAAGCATTTGAATTTTAAGTGGCTTACAATGCTACAATATATTCACCTTTTTCTGCACCAGTTCTTTGACGCTTAAGATAATTTTATTTACTCATAGGAAAAGAGATTAATTGTGGAAGCCTAATAACTAGCGAAAAACTTGAAAACAAGGGAAGTATATGGTACCGTGAGGCGAATGAAGCTAGTTATTATTAGTAAGGGGTCATTTGGTAGCTCGTTAGGATTATGCAAGTATTAGTAATTAAGGTATTAATGCAGGTATTAGTCATGCTTATGCATAAATTATTTCTTTGGATGTTGGTTTGTTAAATTAAAAGTTAATAAATATTACATACTTTTTAAAATTAAATTATTTGTTTATAATTAAAATTGATTTTTTTTTAAAAATATTATATTAAGAAGTTATATAAAAATATTTGTTTAGAAAAGGAAAGTATTTAAGTGGGGGATGATAAGAATAATATTGTCATTTTAATTTTTTATTCATGTATTAGTTATTTCATATTCTACACCACATAAAATAGTATATAGATTCTAACTTATACATGTATTAGTTATGTGGGTTTTTAAATTGTAAACCAAACAACAACAACAATAACATACCCAGTGTGATCCCCCACAGGGTAAATTGCATACCAAACGTCATATTAATTTTATACATGAATAACTTACTTCCTAACTAATTACCAAACGCGATATAAGTATGCAAAAATTAATACATGAATAAGATGTCTCTTTACTAGCTACTAAACGTGATATAGATTAATGCAAAAATTAATACATGATTAACTCGCCTCTTGTAGAGCTACCAAATGAATCCTAAATGAGTAGAACAAAGCAAAATCATAATGAAACGAAAACACAACAAAATCAAGCCAAGATGTCATCCAATCGTCGATTTAAATTGCCAATGCTTTCCTCCTGATGCTTTTAGGCTAATATTTGTTACCTGATACAATTAGAGGAACTACAAGAAATCTAATGAAAATGAATTGAACTTTTTTTTTGTTTCCGGAGGACCTGAAAATTTTCCTGGCATTTGTTTGAAGTTGTTAACTAAGTTCGCAAACTTAAACGCCTGTTTGGCCATGAAAATTGTGAAATTTGAAAAAAAAAAGTAGTTTATTTTTATTTTTAAATGAACAATGATATTTGAGAATTGAAGTTGTGTTTGGCGATGAATACAAATTGAAATTGTTTTTGAAATTTTGTGAATGATTGAAGTGAAAAAAGTGAAAATAAATTTTGGTGTTTTTCAAATTATGAAACTCAACTGAAGTTGAATTTCGTAATTTTCCGAAATTTTATGGCTAAACATAATTTTCGGAATTCAACTCTGATAAGAAGTAAAAGATATTCATTTCCAAACGGTCACCTTAGTTTTTGAGTAAACTGTTTCTTTGAGCTCTTTTTGTTGTTCAAAAGACCAAACATACCCCTTTGTGAAATAAGGGGTACGTGTAATATTCAAAACTATAGGAATTAAGAGAGGTATATGTTGTGAGATGAAATCTCTGGGAGGTTGTAAATTATCCCATTTACTATTTGAAATTGAGTGAATTGGTTCTTCATTAAACTTTGGTCTAATTTATCTCTCGGTTAGGAAAACAATTCATTTACTGTCCTTCATTCTTAATGAAACTCTAACCTAAGGGTAATGTTGAATTGTATAATAAAAATTGAGGGGTAAATTCTTCATCCTTTTCTAAAAAATTTGGACATATGAATATCTTTTTCTGATAATTACATGGTGTAATTACAAGGTTACTTTTTAAATCTTTTTTCTTTTCTTTTTTATTTATTTTTTATTTATATTTTTTATTATTTTTAATTTATTTTTTATTTTAATTTTTTTAAATATTATTCTTTTTACATTTTTTTATTTTTTATTTCTCATTTCCAACCTTTCTTCACATGCTTTTACATAATTTCTCATAATTTGCTTCTTTCTTATTTATTTTTTACATTTCACTTGCTACGTTATCTTTCTTATTTTTTTTTTTTTGTTGTTTTTTTATTCCATTTCACTTAGCTATGTTATTATTCTATTTTAAAAAAAAAAAATTAAAAATAAACCTCCTAATCTTAAAAAGATAAGTCATCCACAAACTTGACTTATAATGATTGATATCATTAAAGTTGAAATACGTTGTTGGATGATGTTATATGCAAACTTAGCTTATACCGAGTGATGTTAGAATTGATAGATTACTTTTTAACATTTAAATACTATTATGAAATAATGGTTGTAAATATTTAGTTTTTATGTCAAACGTGTTGTCCATGATGTTATTGCAAATAAGCCGTTGTAATTACCAAACATTATGCTTGTAATAACACTATAAATACGTTATGAGTTATGACAAACAAACAAGCCGCCGTAATTACTATACTGCGTAATTACTATCCTAGTAATTAAACCAATTCCAATTATCAGGTGGCTTTCCAAACAGACCCTAAGTGATTTGAAGTAAAATAAGTGAAAACAATTTTTTATGTTTATTCAGAATTTTATGGCCAAACAGGATTTTCGAAAATCAACTCCGAAAAAAGTAAAAAATATTAATGGCTAAACGGCTACGTAGTTTTTGTGTAAACTGTTTATTTGAGCTTTTCTTGTTGTTAATTTTTTTTTTTTTTTACCGAACATACCCCTTTGTGAAATAAGGGGTATGTGTAATATTCAAAACTATAAGAATTAAGAGAGTTATATGTTATAAGATGAAATCTCTCTGGGTGGTTGTAAATTATCGTAAGTACTATTTGAAATTGAGTGACTTTGTTCTTCATTAAACTTTGTTCTAATTTTATGGGGTAAATTCCTCAAATGGTCACTCAACTTAAGCAAACTATCTAGTAAAATCATTTATCTATCATTTATTCCAAAGAGAGATGGGTCTGTTTAGTTTTAAGTTCACCCTTACGAGCTCAACCAACATGTGCTCATTTGCTTGTCCATGTCACCCAATAATACCCTCAATAATACACAAAAAAATAGTCTAGGCGGGTCATAGGACCCTCGCAAAGTTGAAGTGTGTTATAATAATTTCGGCCAAAGTTAGAGCGTGTTTTGTAACCTTTTCCCTAAAAATTAATCATAAAGCGTTTTTGCAAAGAAAAACACATAGATGCATATATAAAGATATCATCCTAATAATATAAGTCATTCGATATCACATGAAATAAGGAGATTCTATATCATTAATGTGTACTTCAAATATTATTTTTGTCAATCTTGTAATATTATTTGGGTGAAAATTATTTCCCCCCTACAACCCTGCTAAAAAATATTAAATAACTCTCGTAACTCCGAACAATAGTTGTTCCTCCCTTTATCTCATTTAAAAAATTTAGTACCTATTTTACCCTCTATGTTAACACTCTTCATTTTTTTTTTACCTTTTAAACATTATGATTTGTTTTTCTTTTTTCTTTTTTTATAATCTATTTTATGAACTTACCTATATGACGAACATAATCTAATTTACGAAGTAAGAAAGTGAAAAATAGTTGGAGGACTATTATTTTTCGGTGTTAAAAACATAAGGGATGTTTTAACTCAAAGTCCAAACTTAGAGTCAATTCCTCAAATAGACATTGAACATGAGGAAAATCCCACTAAAGTCACTTTTAAATTTTTTTGGACAATAAAGTCATCAAACTATGTCTATATTTTCAAAATAGTAAAACAATTCATCCCCTTAACTCAAGTTTAAATTATAAAACTCATTTGATATTTCTATTTTATTTTCAAAATGTGAATATTAATTCGGAAAAAAATATGAGAATATTGCAAAATTATATCTAAGTAAACAATAAAAGGATACGGCTGAATGATAATAGAACAGAGCATAGAGCTTAACTATAGGATTTTTAATTGATTGTAAATAATTTTTCCCGGTGTATAAAATTTTCAATTATCAAAACAAATGTTTACTGTTTTTTTTTTTTTTTTTGGAGATGAACTGGTAATATTTTGATTTTTATTTAAGTTTTATAAATAAGTGGAATACAATTAACATAAACAATTCTAACATAAACATAAACACTCTATATATCTTTTTGTTTCATAAGACTTTAGTTCTAAAAACTAAATTCTTCTGTTACTTTGAGTCTTTTGAGTTGCAGTCCTTCCACGCTCAAAATTGTTTGATGCAAATAAGTCTAAATTTATTTCTAAGATTATTCTAAGGGGGTTCTTACGTAAATGTATAGGTCAAATAAACAGTTTACAGTTAGCATAGCTCACTAAATTTTACATCTGGAATAACCAAATTGCTGGAAAAAAAAAGTTGTCTCTTTTAACTTTATCTTTTAACTTTTATAAATTTTACTTTTGTATTTTCCAAGGTTGTAACACCTATTTTCGTACACTTTAAGTGCTTTATTTTCTTCTATTTAAACACCTTATATACACGGTTATATATAAATATATATTTATTATCCATATATACATTGACCATACACTATTTATACAATTGATATACGTCATTTGATAGAAAAAATAAAATAATATATATATATATATATAAACCAAAAATACATGCATCATAGATTTATATAACGTCTCATGTGTTTCAATTATGTCCAAGCACTTACATTCAGTAAAATGTTTAGTTTCCGACTCTGAGTAATAGAAAAATATCAAGATAGTTCAAAAGAAGTTGATATAACAAAGAAAAACTTATAGCATACTTAAAGTTTGAACGATTATATTGTTTTATTTTTATAGCTTTACGTTGATTAAAACATGAAAAATATTAAAGAATTTTGGAGTATCCAAAAATTGGGCATACATAATAGATTTTATAATTTAAGCATGAGTTAAGGGGTTTTATGTCCAAAAATAAATTATTTTACTTTATTGGAAATAAGGACATTGTCTGATGACCTTGTTGTCCAAACAAATTCAAAAGTTACTTTAGTGAGACTTTTCTACAAGTGCAATGACCATTTGAGGAATTGACTCTCCAAACTTAAGGGACTACTTTGGCTCTTTTTCTTTTATTTTTGAAGCGACTTCTGACCCTTGTTACTTTATAAGTCAAATGCATAAATTTCAATGACCATATGAGGAACAAAGAAAAGATAAATGACTTTAGTATGTAATTTCCTTAAGTTGAGTGACCATATAAGGAATTGACTCAATTTTATCTCTCGGTTAGATTTTTTTTTTTTTCATTTACTGTCCTTCACTCTTAACGAAACTCTAACCTAAGGGTAATATTAAATTATATAATAAAAATTGAGGGGTAAAATTCTTCTATCTTTTTCTGAAAAATTTGGACACATGAATATACTCCTATTAGATTGAAAAATTTGGACGCAAAACCTATGAATAGTGTTACTCGATAGGAAGAAATTCGCACCTGAGAACTGGAAAAAATTCATCCAGGTTGGGACGGGTCTTATTGAATTTGCGTTGGGTCTTCCATTTTCGAGCCTCCACGTGTCCAATCCGTTAAGTTAGAAATATATATGAAACTTTAGCTTACAGTAAGGGCTCATATAGTCTAAAAGTATAACGGGGGATAGGCTTGAACAATAAATAAACGTAGAGGGATATATCCAACCCTTTTCCTTTTGTTTTTTAAAAATAATTTTTTAATTAGTAAAGATGATTATGAAGTACATATCTGGATTTCTGGAAGATAGTTAAACTAAGAAAAATGATTTTGTTATACGATGCATATGGTAAGATCTTTCAATTTTAGTAGTAAATCTTTTTATTTCACTAATTGGATTTTTCTTACAAAACACGCTGATTTGGTTCTACTTTTCCCATTATAAATATCGCACCCCTCTGCATTAGGCAAAGTTGGCATTCTGGTTTTCTCACTTCCTTAATCCCCAACTGGTTAGTAACTCATCAATGCAAATTACTTTTCTTATTTTTGGTGAAGATTTTTTTTCATAGTTATAAGTAGCACTCACGTGCGTTGCATACATATAAAAATATAGCTTGACACGTGGTGTAATCACAATGGAACACATGGCAGTTGAAGACAAAACATTGTTTAGGCGTTTCACTTAATTAGATTGAGAGACCCTGGATAAGCCCGGAGCAAACCTACCGAGACAATTGCCTCGGATCATTAATGAAAGAGTGCTGTTGTGTGATCGGTCCAGATTCAAAGCAAACGTTACGATTTAGAATTAAAATAACATTTATTGTCCATTATTGCGCATTAATAATTAGAATTTAACCACGACTTAAGTGTTAATGTATGTGTACTATAAATGGAGCCTAAAGGCCTCTCAGAAATCATCGAATAACATTTACTTAGACATATTCTTACAATTCAGTCTTTTCCAATTAGCTTATTTTGTCACTCTTTTGCATCGGAATAATATCTGTTCTTCAAGGCTAGAGCTTATAATCGATCCACCGGAGGGAAATCCATCAGAAGATTCATTTCAAGGAACAACAAAGCCCAGGCTAAATTATTTCATTATTGCTTTATAATTTCATACTGATTTATTCATTCAATTTCTTTAGCCTTTATTGGTCTTTTTATTAACTGTTTACAACAAATCATATTACGTATCCTTTAAAACACAAACAAATTCAACTTTACTCTTTTAGGGGTAAACAGTTTGGTGCCCATCGTGGGGCTAAGGATAATAGTGATATTGTTTTGTTGCTCTAATTACTGTACTTATCACTTTCAGACTTTTTTATCAGGTAGTTTGGAATCATGACAAACACTGGAAATCAAGCTGGTGGGGCATTGAACAATGTCAATGCACAAGAGAGAGATACGGTGACAGGAGAAGTCAGGGCAAGGAATGACCAGAACCTGGTTTCACCTCATGGATCAGAGCACAGAGGAAATGATTTGCCTTCCAATGATGACCATGAAGAAGAGGAAATGATACCAGGTGGCCCGATCCCATTCAAGCGAATCCCAGTAGGAGAAATCCAAATGTAATTTGTGATTTTCATGAGACTTATGGTCACCGGACTGTAGATTGTCGAGACCTTCGAGATGAGGTTACGCGGTTGCTAAAGAAAGGGTATCTAAGAGAATTCCTAAGTGATAGAGCCAAGAATAGTTACGGAAAGAACAAAGGTTCAAACAAACATTTTGATCAGGCCAAACCAAGTCAGGTGATCAACATGATAATAGGCGGAACGGAGGTCGCAGGAACACCTTTTATTACAAAAAGGACGAAATTCTCGGTGACTCGAGAAATGAGGTCACGAAGCTTTGTTCCAGAAGAAGCAATCATATTCATCGATGAAGATGCATATGGCGTTAATTTTCCCTACAATGATGCTTTGGTAATCTCAGTTATGATAGTTGATACTCAAGTCAAGCGAATATTGATCGACCTGGGTGGTTCAGCAAACATAATCCGATGGAAGGTGGTAGATCAATTGTCGACGATTGATAAACTTACACCATCCTCCAGAGTGCTTAATGGTTTCAATATGGCTAGTGAAACTGTGAAAGGGGAGATTTTACTGCCAATCAATGTGGGAGGAATTCTTAAACACACCAAGGTTTATGTTATAGATGGTGACATGAGCTACAATGCGATCTTTGGAAGACCTTAGATACACGATATAAAGGTAGTACCTTCTACACTACATCTACTTCTCAAGTTTCCAACACCGAACGGAGTCAGACAAATTCGAGGTGAACAATTTGCGGCAAAAGAAATGTTCGCTATTGAGACACATGAGAAGGAAGAGTCACTTTCAGCAATTGGGAAAGGGGTTGAAATTGAAGCAAAATAGCAATTACAACAATGAATTTTGCTCCTGATAAGTCCGCCTTAATGGCTCAAAAGTAAAAAAAATTGAAAATCCGAAATATCCAAACAGATTAATCTGAACCAGAACTTAAAAAATCCAATCCGATCCGGGCTTATTTGGACTGGATTTGGGTTGTGATTTCTTCATCCGAAAACCGAAAATTCAAACATAAATTTTCATATCTAATCCGACGGCCCGAACGCCCATCCCTAGTTCACCGAATACAAACAACTAAACAAAAGGAGATGAGAAACACCTATTAGAACTTTGTTACATGAATACTAGTTAAAGCGAAATGTGTGCCACAAACCGTTTCCTTTTTATACTTTTTTCCTTTCTTCCTCCTGATCTCAGGTATTATGGGCTAAACCCACATTCAGTTCTATATTAATAAAATTCCAGTTTCAATATTCAATATTCAAACTTCAGGTCGAGTTACAAAAAAAAAAAAAGGGCTAGTTCTTAGATGACCTGCTTAGATTAAACTATTCCATTGAGTACTTGCTAGTTGTTACCTCCGCTAGCACAGTTATTGAGTTAATTATGCCCACCGGATTAAATTTGGAGATGGAGACACTCAATCTTTTTTACTGCCTAACATGAAATCTCATGATTTTCCTCTCATTTCATTGACTACTAGGCACATAAACATATTTATTAATTGAACGCTACTTTTAGAGCAACTACCAACATGAACTGGACAATCGTACAAATATTGTTGGATCTATCAATCGCTCCTAGCGTTTTCCAGGTGTGCATAACAAAATGGTTCGCGCCAGCTTCCAGGCACCTCGATAATTTGATCGTGTAACTTCTTAGGAAAAATCACTTATTACCCTTTGTCTCTATTGGAATTAGAACCTGAGATCTCATGATCCTCCCCACCTCATGATCACTTCAACTAAAAGAATGCCTCTGCAGCATAACCAGGGACACTGTGTTGCAGTAGTGGCTCATTTACAATCCCAATCAACCATTGTTAGTGAAACATCCTATGGAGAAGGCAATGCGATAAGGTAGCAAAATACAGTGGGGAAACAAGTAGAATTAAAATTCTTTTAGAATACTCCCCATAAAACTGTTTAGGCATTGAATGGGACAGTTCTTTACTTAATCAAATCATCGTCAGCTATCTTAAGAGCATGTTTTCTGTGCCCAATAAACATATACATTTCAACTCCACAAAGGCATAATCTATAGCGGTATATCATTACTGGAATACCTGAACCATCACCTTTTTTTTTTTTTTTTTTTGATAAGGAATGCTTGAACTAACCATCACTTTGAGCAACTGCATTACAAGAGATTCTAAAAATAGCATATAGTTTATGCCCACTGATAAGATTATGCAAGGACCAACTATATCTGATATTAGAAGGTTAATGGTTTTCCTTCGAGATCCTTCCGATAGTCATCACTAAAGAACAATTATATATTGCCGTTAAAAAGTTTCACCTTCATGCATTGACAGCGTAATGAGCTTTTATACTATCAACACAAGGCCATTGACAAGCAACAAGTTCCTATAGCAAACTTAGATTGGCAACATGCAAAGGATGATAGACTACCTATCACGACCTCCAAAATAGAAAAATCTTTTGCAATTTCACTTAAATAAGTTAAATTCTTGCCACTAATATACATTAACAAGACAATAAACGATCAACATTTTGGGAACATCAGCACATGTGAGGATCCTGAAGAAGTCATGGATGATGAAAAGTGAAAATGATTGTATTCAAGGAAGCTCGGTAAGGATCATTAATTACATTTTTCAAAAATCATACTTAGTGTAAAAATAATGTGTTATTGTCTTGCGGTATAGCTGAGTGGTATATAGGGCATTAACCATAATAATGGCAGAGTTGAAAGTGAACAGCGCATCAAGGAGCAATAACAGAAAGAAAGTCACGCTCGCACAATTAACATAACTCGTGGTAACCATTCTTTGATTAGTAAATATGATACTAACTGTGTCAACTTCCCAATCAAGGCAACCCAATGTCAGGGAATGTGATGTGCTAAGTCGTTGCAGATAGGACCATGATAATGCCCCCCAATCAATAACACTAAGATCTGATTGACTATGAAAAAACAAAGGGACATAGAATAAGCCTAACTTCTCTCATTCATTCTATTAGATGGAGCATGGCCCGTGCTTTGGTGTCTCTTTGGAAATTTTTTATGCAAAATGATGTGTTTAAAGCTCTGATTTCCCCACCCTGTGAATAAATTCATCTACACTTACATAAAAGACAATGCCATCTTAGATCAACTATACATATGATATGAGAAGCTAAGAGAATACAGATTCCCTAATTTAATTTTGTTGAATTGTGGTATGAACTGATCAAACTTGAAGTGCAAATTTCCTGAAGATGCTTTTAGAAGGAGAAATATCTGCTGCCAAAGTATTCAGGAACCTTCACCAAATAGGAGGGCATATCACACTTAAAAGAAGTACTAAACTCCCATCCAAATTTGGAGTATAAGTCATCACTTTCCAGAAGAAAAAAATTTGAGAAGAAAATTGAAACATTAGAATAGAGGCACAATCCAACTTTAACAATTCTCATGGTTATGGTTTCCTTCTCTATGCTTTTAGCAATTACAACTTTCATTACCTACCACACAATTTTCTTCACTAAAATATGCGGCAGAGAAGAATCAAATCAGAAAGAAATGAACAAAATTTCCAGCAGCAATGTTCAAAAACCCACCAGGACATAGGACACTAGGCAGCCCAAATTTTCAAACTTCCACTTCCATACTCGGCTCCAAGGTCATAGTGTCTTGTGCCTTAAACTTATATTCCTGAAAGTATCATGTGTTTAAGAAGTGTTAACATGAAATAAGCTCTGAAGCATCTAGTACTATGATGTTACAGATTTTAAAACGTATAAAAGAACCTTTTTTGGGATGAGGTGAAATGTATAAAAGAAACTCTATAAAAGAACCTTTTTTGGGATGAGGTGAAATGTATAAAAGAAACTCTTTCTCAATGCCTTAAAATTTATTAAAGTTATAGTTAAAATACTTAGGATCCTACTTGCACAAACAACACTTCCATGTTCCGAAACATCCCCGTCATCTATTAAATCATCAAAGTAAAAGATTGGATTTTCAATGTAAAAACCAGGTGTGAAAAGGATCCCTCTACAGAGTGGGCAAGTTGAATTTGGCAACAACCATGCGTCCATACAACTTATGTGAAAGTCATGACTATATAGAGGGAGCAACCTCAATTTGTCTTGTTCTGGGAACTCACAGAGACAAACAACACAATTAAATGGCTCTTTTAAACCTATTATTTCTTTGTATAGAAACACAGAGAAAGCATCAATAAAGGCCTGATCCAGACCTGAGTCACGAAGATGACAAAGTTGTTGTAACAGCCTTTGATAGGCACCAGAATCAGACTAGGCACCAGAATCAGACATTTCAGGATCTCTATTAGATTGAGAAATAGATGAAGAGGCCTATATTTCATCAGATACCTAACTAACAAATGCAGAATACAAAAATAAAGAATAGCCAGTATTATTTTTACTATGATAAAAAGATCTGCTGGGCTAATTTATTTCCAGATGATGATGGTGGTGGTGTAGATGATTCTTTCTGGGCACAACATGATGAAATTGAATGAAGAGGAGAAGAGATATCTTTCCCTGGTTTGAGATTGAACCCAAGGCATTTTTGGCACTGGCACATACTTAAAAGACAATACTTTGCTCATACTTTTTCTAGAATCAAACAGTAATTTCATCACTTGAAGAAAAACATTTAGTACTTCTCCTGGTGGCTCAACTACAAAGCCAGCTCATATATAGGGGAATACAGGAAATAGACCCACGTTTCTTCACATTTACAAGAAATCCAATTTCACATCAACCCAAATGCTCCAAGAAAGAAAAAACTTATAAAATCTTGAGCTGGATTCGTTAGAAAACACACCTCTTTGCAGGAAGTTGAAAGAGAGAACTTGGTGTTTATGCCTTACCTTATTCTACTCCCACAAGCTATGTTGTTAAATAACCAGATGCTGCAACAACAAAAAAATTGGAGTAATTAACTCCAGATGATGGTACTTGGCAGTATAAGTAGCTTCCAAGAATAGTTCAAAAGGCCAAAAGAACACCCTAGACCTTTGAGAGCATTTAGTTATTAGTTTAACAAAGTACACAGAGAAGCAAAAAGATCAAGTATCCTCTCTGAAATTATGCTTTTGCTTCCCGGAAGAAAGGATTCACCATTTACTGTCCCAAGATACCAAATAGCTATACCTACAAACATACGGGTCAAGCTTACAAGAGAATTCCCGTCTCAAAAACAAGTACACAAGTATGTAACAAAGAAGACCATACATAATACCACCTAGATAACCATATATTTTTCTTTTTCACCTTCACAATTCTTATAAAAGTAACACAATGTCGAGCATACCAGGAATAAAGGAGTACATGTGAGTCTCTATTTTATGTGAAAACTCTTATCAATATTTTTCCTCAACTACAGAGAAGTTATTCTTAGGAGAGATTATGTACTCTTAGATACCAATTTCTCAACTATTGCAAAGAAGACCATGTTCATGGAAGCCAAATAGCTAGTTACCCTACTCATGGTCAGTAATAATTGATATCTCAAACTCCTCTTTCTAATAATAGTAGAAGTTGAACTGACCAAGTTCTGTTGTTCCAGTAATAAAACACGCAAAAGATATACTTGTATTCATTATCTAAAATAGAAAGTGTGTATCCCTAGAGCGACATCAAAAAACTTTGGAATGTGAGAAACCATGGACTATTACAATAAAAATTACTGTACAACTTCTTTTCGCCTAGATATTTGTCCACTCAACTTGTTTGTGTCTAGGCTGCTGGATCAATTTTTCTTTTAACAAATCCAGGATATGAGTAAGTAAAATTACCCGAAAACAGGCAATTAATTGTTTGAGCAGTCTATTAGCTTAGAAGGTAAAATAAGAGGGTCCATGAGCGAAGGTATGAGAAGGTTTTCCACTATATTTTCTATTTTGATCACATTCTTTTACTCAACAATCCACTTTCTCACCAAATCCTACCTTAATTAGTCCACGACTTTCAAGATTGTTCGTAAGTTCATTAAAAACATGCTCCATGCAGTAGCAAGAGTTCATTACCCGGGTAACAAACATGAGCCACGATTTTAAGGTATATCAAAATAAAGAAACATAGAAGGAAAAAAGAAAACTTCTGCAAGGCAAAAAGCAAATAAAACCCTCAAAGATTATAAGAAATTAAACTCCAAACAACACCCAATGATATCGCAAGATGCAGTAAGTACCCGCAGATAATTAAATCCCCTTTGCAGTTAAATGCAAAATATTAGGGCAGTGATACAACACAAAAAGATTACCATAACCTCCTAATGCTTAGGTTTGCAAATACCAATGGCTTCAAAGAATATCCCTCATACATATAATTTTAAGCCATCATCTACATGGATACCTAAATACTACAAATATAACGAACTCCTAAACAGATATGATGAACAAAAAGTATAAGAAGTAGGAACCAGGAATAGAAGTACCTTACTATTGCTTTTCAGAAAAATAACAAAAAAATTAGTTATCACCAAGATAAAACAAACAAAAAATACAAGCTTAAAACGGTTGAATCTGCAGTAACGACATAGAAACCAAAATGACACATGCATGGATTACAATAGGCGCGACGTTAAAACTTTAAAATCTAGAAAATAGGGGAAAAGGAAAATTGAAGCAAAGAGAGCGAGGAAGTAGCAGAATGCAAGAGGAAAATAACCAACATTAGAACCATAGCCATAATCAAATAAAACTTGTCTAGTCTAATAGCATAAATTTAGTACAGTCGACACAAAAATATAATCTACTACGAAATTTAAACTTGTTCTGCTATGAGGAAATTCTGTCACGAAAGCTTCAAACGGTGCAACAAGCAAAAAAGTTATTATTGAGTAGATTTAGGCATATCTTCAAACACCTTTGCTGCATCAAAGTTGTTCCCTTATTTAAGTTCTAAATTCTGGGGTCCCTTATTTAAGTTCTAAATTCTGGGTGCTTCCATGAAAGATTTTAAACGAACCAACCACATGCATGTACAAAAACCACTAAGAAAACATGAAGAAAAAGGAAAGAACAGATATTAATCAGTGTTTTAAAAGGCGTTTTCGGGGCGAGCCCTGGGGCGGGGCGTACCAAAAATGCCCCGGGGCGATGGGTCGGGGCGAAAGTCTCCAAAGGCGTACGCCCAGCAATTCGGGGCGTATGCCCGGGCGTTTGGGATGAGGTTTTTTTGTTGGGGCTTAAGTCCAGAAAACTTCTTCAAACTAAAACGAAATTTGTTAAATAAGTCCTTAATATAATGCCCAAATTCTCAAAAGTCAACATGTAATTACTCAAATGTTTTAAAAATGAACTGGAACATTAAATTTAAAAGTCAAGACCTTTTTTTATTGCTAGAATGCCTAACATATATTCTTTTTCAATTCTTTATCTTGTCTTCTACTATCTCAAAAAAGTAACGAGCAGTCACTTGTACTTGTAAGTAGCATATAATAGATTGTTCTAATTAGTTTTTTTGTGGGAGTGGAGCATATATATATATATATATATATATATCACTTATTTATAGTTTTCTTCAATTTTTTACGCTATTTCACCTATTTAAAAGTATTTATTATAATTATATCATTTTATAAAATACTAAAAATTAAAGCCCCATGGGGCTTACGCCCCGTGCCTCGGGGCTTACGCCTCACTGAGGCAGACGTAAAACGCCCCGCCTTTTAAAACACTGATGTTAATAAGTTAAATAACAGACGTTGTACTAACAAAATTAAAAATCTAACTAAAAATGCTAAGTGAATTGTTGAAAATTGAAGATACTAAATCAATATTGTCTAGAAATAGAACCAAGTCAACCAACTTGACATGCCCATCAGGAAAGAACTAAGAGGAAATCAACAATCCACATACATACTAAGAAAATCTGGTCAGAGAAGTAGCGGCAAAGCATGTGCACTCAGAATAGGAGAAATTTTAGCAGTATATGGAACAATGAAGAGTTTCAATAAGTAGCGAAATATACAGATATTCACACAAGTACAAAGACTAAACACGTGTATACAACATGAAATACCCAAATCGTACACTTTAGGCTGCTACTATATGATGCTGTGTTGGTACCCCATTTTTTCACTTTTAAGTATGTTGTTCAATTTCTCTAATAGAAATCTATTCCATCCCATATATAGTGCAATCTCAGTGAAAACTCAAGGCATTACAGAGAAGCTATAATAGGATAAGAAATTGCTATAATATACAATAGCATGGCTCTCAAGTTGACACACAAATTCTATTCAATCAAAAGGTGACCACATTTCTGATCACGAAGACTTGGCTAATATTCAAATAAAGCTTTTAGTTTATCCTCTGTCCTCCTCACGTTTAACCCATTTGACATTCCCACAAAGCATAACGCAACTAACATTGTCATTAAACTTCAATGCCTATAACAGAATGTCACTTTTCAACTAGGCCAGTGCAATAGAAAATTTATCAGTGGCAAACAGCCACTACATTCTCAACCCATTAACTAGCTATTCATTCCAGATAAATAACATTTCAGTCAGTTGTACCAAAATTTCTGAAATCAATATTACTACTACAATACCATTGAACCATCAAATCTAACTCACGTATTAAAAGACCAACATAACAATAAGATTTTTATAAGCAAAAAATCTTTTAGTATCCTCCCCTGGTGCTATTAAGAATGGAACCAAGCGTACCCAAGACTGCAAAAGCCAAAAGCGGACTGACATCCAAAGTATCATATATTAGGAATTATATTCCTGAAAAGATTCAAATAAGGATCCCTAATAGCTGATAATGGCTGTCTATCCCAAGGTATATTAGGAAACCAACTAAGCAAAACCCGAACCATCAAAACCCCACTGTATATATTAAGCCATTTCGCCATTCTAGCTGCAACTAAATACAAAGGGGGTATTCAACCCTCCTGTTGTTGTAGTAAAGTTTAACACACAGTTAATCATTTTTTTCCCATTTTACTTTAGAAATTTTTTATCGTTAATGGAAGATAACATACATATTTAATAGAGAGATTATTAAAACTTAGACATAAATAAGAGTAAAGTTAGTCAATACCCCTCCTAAATAATATTCTTAAAGGGCGTATAAAACTAAAAAACGACAAATAATTTGAGATGGAGTGAGTAGTTTACCAACATCGCCCAACTATATATTATTTATACACTTCGGCTGTATATATTGTATATAGGTATGTATTGTATATGTATATATAATTTAGTATAAAAAGTATACACTATTTATATGTAGTACATATTTTATAAACTAGATGATCAAATAATATTTGACTGTAATTTTCTTTTTGTTTATTAGGGAAAATAGTATTTTAACCCCTCAATTATTGTTAAGTTTTAATTTTGGTTATTCTAACATTGACTTAACACATCTAATCTTCAATTATTAGGAATTAATTTATAGTCACTTTATGTAGAAATAGATTGAATAAAATTACTTTCAAAAATAGTTTCGTCCTATTTGCTAGAGCTTGAAGAATTCCTATAAAACCAGCATATTCAGGCAAGATCTTTTATATAAATCAAAGAATGAGCATACTTTATGGACTTGGACTTCCATACTAAGCGGGCAACACAAACTAATTAACAAGCAAGAAAGCAGTTAAAGTCGGAGAAGGGCAATCTCTCATTCATAAAATTAAAATTCTTAAAATCAAAGAGTCGAGAAGGCTATCCTGTGCAATTACAATAATTGGGTTTATTGATATTTCTAATATAGTAAATGCTATCAGACATATGATCATACTCGACTTGATGAGAGGAAAGGAATAACAGCTCATTCTGATAACCTTTTCTAGGCAAATGAACTAACAAGCAAGAAGGCAGTCAAAGCCGGAGAAGGGCACTCCATCATTCATAAAACGAATTTTTTTAAAATAAAAGAGTCGGGAAGGCTGTCCCGCGCAATTACAATAATCGGCTTTATTGATATTTCTAATATAGTAAATGCTATCAACATACGATCATACTCAGTTTGATGAGAGTAAAGGAATAATTATTCATTCGATAACTTTTCCTATAAAAAAATATAGTAACAAGAAGATTTAATCAAAAATATCAACAAAGTAAGAAAAATACATAAATTACCCCTAACTTAGTGTGAAAAGTCAATTGCACACTCTAACTTTAAGGCAACTTCTTACCCCTGATCTTGTTTAAGGTGAAATTTATACCCTTATGTTGATGTGGCAAAAAGTTGATGTTAGGCGCGTCTGGAATCCAAAAAAAATACTCCCTCCGTTTAAATTTGTTTGTCTTAATTTTCTTTTTAGTTTGTTTAAAAAACAATGTCACTTTTTATATTTAGTACTTTACCCCAATATCCAACACTGCATATTTAAGACTATAAGATTCAAATGATATTTTAGTATATAACACACATCTTTAATTTAAAATCATAAGATTCAAAAATTTTCTTTATTTTCTTAACCTCTTTCTCTATCATTCCTCCAGTCATATTTGTTAGAAAGTTACAATTAATTTTTTACAGCTTTATAATTTTCTTGTATTTTATTTAAGGAAATAGTAACTGGAGCTTGTTGCCTTCCACATCTCCGGTCGAGTTCATAATTTGGTGCATGCCGAAGCTATATATGTTGATAAAGAGGTCTCTAGAATCACCATTAAACTCGACGTCGCACCGGCTGTGTATAAATACGATCTCGATTGCGATCAGAGGCGTGCGTATGAAAACTAGTCTACACCAAATGAACGCAAACCCATGTAATTAGTATTCCAGTGGGCCTCAGAGAATTCTTTGAAGGGTAAGAGGGAAAACCAAAAGTCTGATGTTTGGATGGTGGTATGGTCAGATTCCTCCTAAAGAGCTTAAACAACTTATAAAGTATATCCTAAAAGCGAAAAAATGTGCCATAAGAGTAAATCGCGTGCCAACAAGCTATACATGCAACGAGACGTCGAACATTTAAGTCATAAAAAGAGAAGCTAATTAGCAATTGTGCGATAACTTATAATTTTGTAAGAATAAGATACATTATTAGAAGTAATATACCTTTTATCAAGAGTATCATGAGTGATAAAAACTTGATATATAAAAGAATACGAGAAATGAGTTATTACTTTTTTTTTGGATGAAAATTAAAGGTGTATCCAAATGTCATTATTTGTGAACCATATATTGTCCATAAACGTATGAAATAAGCTAGCTCATGGTTGAATTGTTGGAACATGTATAGGATCAATTGCTTCGGCTGAGAAGTTGCCCTTTAGTAAGCTTGCTTATTTCCTTTCCGATGTCTTCAATACCTAAATATGTGCAAACTTCCCTTAGTTAGAATTAATTCACACTAGCTTGCTCATATTTTGCATGAAAAATGCAATCCACTGAAAACAGTACTGGAGGCGGAAAGAAATATTCACAACACTACAACATGTAGGTGGTGAGATGTTATCGACGTGAAAAGGGAGGCCCTTATATCTAGAGCTGTGATTTTTTTTCTGGATTTGTTAGCCCTTTAATATAGAGTAAAATAAATTACACAACAAATGCCTCAGGAAAAAGGGACAAATTGTGCAGGAAATGATTGTACCACCTACATCGATGAGATTTCATTTCGATGAATGATCGTCTCGGCACATTAGAAACTAATCTTAATTTTATTTTTTGATGTATTAATTGTATTTTTTTAATAATTATTTGGTGTATAGTACGCTAATGTCATGCCCCGAACCATGGCCTGGGCGAAACACGGCACTCGGTGCCTTACTGCATGCTACCGAGCGAACCACATGGCTTGCTGAATTATCATGAGGCATACATGAACTGAATATAGCATGAAACATGATGGGCTTTAAGAAAACACATGAAGCCATAATAATTAAATAGATACTCGTTTAAAACATGAATGCGGAAATACCATGAATCGAGCCAAAGGTGGCTAAACAACTTTGAATATCTGACATAACATAACTTACTAGTCTATAAAACCTCTATCATGAGTCTGGATTGTAAAACATACTTGCTGGGACAAGGCCCCTAGCATACCTTTAATGCATGACTAACATAAGAAAATAGATGAATAACTAAACCCCGAAGGAGATGGGGCTCACCAATAAGCTGATACGCGAAGAATCCTACAGAGCAGATGCGTCATCCTGTAAATCCGTACCTGCATCGTGAAATGCAGGGCCCCCGGGCAGTAGAAAGGGGACGTCAGCACATTGAATGTACTGATATGTAAAGTAACTGAATGAAATAACATGGGACATGAAATAACATGATAAGAAGTGAAATTGAAACTGAAACTGAAACCTGGTCATGAACATGAATATACATAGATATGACACGAGTAAAAACATTTTAAGTAGGGAGAGCATAAATATAACCGACAACATGAAGTCTGGTACTTGCGCCCTACCAGCAAAGCCTCTCATACCTTGCCAGGGTATAACATGTAATATGACATGAAAGGATCCAATTAATACTAAGGAATCGTCCTACTGGGCGGAGCGATCCTTATCCTACAGTGGCTGACGTAGTTTCAGGCTGCTTGAAGCGTTCTCGGTAATTAGTGCAACTCCCAAAAACATGAACATGATATAGTTGGCTAAGAAGCCCATGAATTATATAACTTGCTTGTAAACATGATTCTTGCTTGTATTAAAACATGAAGATAATAAATAATATAACTTGTATGGAAATATGGAAAACATGTATAAGTTCATGAAAATAAACATAAAAGTTCATAACTTGCATTTAAGAACCCATGGAATGCAAAGTATGGGTTTTCATGGATTACGGGCAGATTCTCAATAACCAAAAGGGAATATTAAGAACACAATAACGAACTATTAAAGCAAACATGGTACGTCATGATACATGAACTTAGGGTTATCATAAACATGGATAAAACCCTAGTTTTGGTAAACATCCGCATAATCATGGAGGAACGTGGCGTGGGGAAGAACAATGGTGTTCCCACACGTAAATAGAAACTCTACATGCCTGGTACTACTCCAAACTCGTAATAAAATCTATAATTTATAGAAGAATCCCAAAGCTTTAGTCTTGAATCCTTTAAATGAGTTTTCTTGAAAACCCTAGGTTAAGAATGATGAATTCTTGCTTAATGTTCATTAAAATATGGTAGAGTCCAATTGAAACAGGTTGGGATTGCTTAACTTAATGTTCTTGGTGATGGAGATTGAGAGTTGTTCGTTCTAGGACTTGGAAACTGGTGAAAAGTGAAATTAGAACTGAACCCCTCGTATTTATAAGTTCTAGCCAACGCGGGAGAAGTACGGCCTTAATGTAAGGGCCGTACTTCAAAGTACGGCCTTTACATCGTGGCCATACATTGGGTCAAATTTCCAGTGCCACTTAATTTTCGACGGGGGATGTACGAGCTCAAGGTACGCACCGTACTTCAAAGTACGGGCCGTACTTTTCTGCTTGTACTTGGGTTGTAAACCCTCGGTGCTCTCTGCCAATTCCCCTCGATGTACGCCCATCATTGTACTGCCTGTACATCATTGTATGGCCCGTACAATTCTCGCAACTTGTACAATGATCGATTCAGAGGGAAATTTTCATCCCAAAATACTCCGTCTTGGTTTCTAAGTCCCGAATCATGAACGTAGCCTAGTTTAATGTACGAGGTGTTACAACTAATCCGGCTAATATACACTTGTGTCGCCTAAAGGTTTCACCTTTCCCAGGACTCTGCCCCGAAAAGTTTAATAAAGAATGAAAGAATCTCAACTACTCCATCATACCCTTAGATAATTTTCTTTCACCCGCCATCATCTTACACGAGTAAAAAGTTTAAGTTCTACATGTTGGGATATATATTATTGAACATGTGTTTAAATACGAAAAAGGTCTAAGTATGCCCTTTAAGTATTTGAAATTGAGCAGATTTGAAAATGTCTTTAATTTAATTGGATCCTCAATTAACCTAATTAGATAGTGTTAAAATATCCTACATTGGTGGTTTAAGGAATGAGTAGACTCCTTATATGGACTTGTGCAATCTTCCCCTCACAAGCTAGCTTTTGGGTTGAGTTAGGCCCACGATCCATTTCTCTACATGGTATTAGAGCAGGACCAATCCCAATTATTATTTCTCGATAGTGGGCCCCATATTAAAATCGTCCATGCACCAGATGTCCAGCCCTGGGCGTGAGGTGGGATGTTAAAATATCTCACATCGGTGGTTTACTCCTTATATGGCCCAAGTTCCATTGCTTTACGGATGGTTAATAAGTGAAAAAAGCAATATATACTAGTTGGTAGGTTTGTACATGGACCGGGTTGGTTCGGATTTTTCAAATACCAAACCAAATCAATTGTGTCGGGTTTCTAAATCTCTAAACCAAATCAAACCAACAAAAGTCGGGTTTTCTCGGATTTTTTTCGGTAAAGTCTTCATATAAAACATATATCTTGTGACTCAAATATTTCTTTAGTCCTAGTAAGATACAACTATCTAATTAAGGTGTTTCTAAAGAAAATAACACAATATTTAAATGGGTGATGACTTTGTACTAAAATATTCAATAAAAAATATAATAAAATCGCATAAAACAAATATTGCTAAATAATAAGCCATAATGAAAATGATCATAATTTAAAGTAGTAAGTCATGCTAAATAACTACGGCTAATAAACATCAATTACATGACTAAATATTAAAGACCAAAACGAATTAAGTTATGTATTTTCACTGTCTAAACCAATGCAAAGCTAAAGAATACATAGCCAACATTATTATCATTTCTAGTGTTAGAATTGAATTTCTTTTGTTAGCATTAATATTGATTTGGGCTTTATTTGAGTTACTAACATTTATGAGCTATAAAACTTATTGATCATTCAAAATTCTAAGTCCAAGCTTGAAATAATATGTTAAAAGACAAAAACTATGAAAAAGTTTAAGAAATATTTATAAAATACATTACAAATAAATATTTCTAAAAATTGTATACATGTAATGTCGGGTTGGTTTGGTTGGGTTTGATTTTTTTTCAGTTAAAACCAAACCAAATCAATTATGGTCGGGTTTTTTTCGTCAACACCAAACCAAACCACTAGTCGGGTTTTTTTCTCGATTTGATTCGGATTATCGATTTGGTGCGGTTTGTTGGTTTTCTTTGTACACCCTTACTCGTTGGTGTACCCGCCAACGTAGATAAATCTTTACGCTATAACATAATAGTATTACCCATAAAAAGTTAACAACCACGTAAATCTTCATAACAAATTTCATAAGTTACTGAAAATTAAATCAACGACATACTATAACAATCCAGTCAAATTACACAGCAATTAATTAGCATAAGGGAAATATCTGTGAACGGAAAAAGGGCAAAGACAAGTTATAATAAGCCTCTATCGATCCACAATGAGATCCCATTTGAATAATTAATTTCTTCAACATTCGAAAATGACCCGCCATGAACCGCCAGTAAACCACCGCCCGACGTTTGCCTAGTCGAATGCCGCTTCCTTTTCGCCGCCTTATGTGTCGGCGCCGCCTGCACCACCGCCGTATCACGGTGGAGTTGGACCATAAGGAGATTTCTACACCACCTTTCTTAAGCATATTGTATGAGCTTGTAATAACTAGGGGAGCATAGTTTTTTGTTAGATATATATATACACACACGCACATAGTGTGGTCCTATATATGAAGTTAAATAATAATGGTTTATTAGAGAAGTAATAATAACAATCAATAGGTTTATGTACTGTAATGTTGATGCTGTTGTACTGTTTGAACCAGAAGCGGATTAATGATTTAATCGTTTTGCGTTCAATTTTTAAAATTCTTAATATTAAACTTATTATTCTTTTTGAAATTATGGATTCAGATAGATTGTTTATTTTAGTGAATTTATATATATAAATTTGTGTTTTTCGTTAAAACTATTGAGTTAAGATAAATTCAGTGATAAATTCAGTATCGCAACGCTGGGTCAGCCACTAATTAAAATACTATTGAAAAAAGAAGGAATTTGGTCTTTGAAACATGTTTAGAGCCGGAGATATACTGTCAAGTGAGTGTCATCATTTAGGGATGATGGCCTTCTTTTAAATGATTAAAGTAATGAGATTTCATGGATAGAGAGTTGCGGATTTTGAGGGAATATTATATATAGTTCTTTTTTGTTTCATTACTTATTAAGCAAAGTAATTATAATATTTTAAGATTTGGGCGGTGGCGAACGGGAATATTTCCTTTAAAAAGCAGTATGTAAAACATGCAAAGCAAGTCATGTACTATAATTAGAAAATGAGAGATTTCTATTTTCTAAATATTAAGCTATAAGATATACACATTGAAGTGATCAATGAGTGTGTTTAAGGGTTTTGATCTAAAATTTATATTATGAGAAAGCCTCATAAACTAGGATTAGTTCTCATGACTAGCTCAAATATAGTGCGTCGTCACCATATTGTCTCAGAATTCTCATAAGCTAGTTTTTAAAATTAGTAATTACACCTAAAATTCATTTTATTAAGGCTGAATACATAGAGCCCTTTAAACTTGTCTTATTTTTTTTCATTTAAACACCTAAACTAAGGGTTGTTCCTATTGAACACCTGAATTCAAGTCAAAATGTGCCTATTTAGACACATATTGCTTACTTGGCATGATGTGTGAATCACACACCCTTTAAGACCGTGAAAGCAGCTGATTGTTCATTTTCAATTTTTTGTTTATCTCCTTCACCTTCTCTCTCCTGAGTCCGGAACTTTCATAACCCCAAAACTAAGCAAGTGAACCAAAATACCAAAAAAAAAAAAAAAAGTTTCCTTAGTACCTTTTGCGCAGTAATTTCATGCGCAATAGGTGTTATTATAAACCCTAACACTTCACCATTTTCAAATCACTCTTCACCTCCTCCATTTTCACTCTTTCAACATACTTTAGCCCCCCGAAAATCATGTCTCAAAGCTTCAAATCGTCAAACTTTGCTATAAAACCGATGTTTATGAATGCGGTTATTATTGTAAGCTAAGAACATCAAGGACCCAAGATAATCCGGGTCGTTGTTTTTTGCGTTGTTAAGTGCCCGCAGTAAGTGTTTTTACAAGTTTTTAGGGTTTAGATTTTTTCCACATCATCTACATATTTTACCTTCGAAAATTGATTTTCTTGTAATGTTTATAGGGTATGAATGGTTGCAAACATTTTCGATGGGAAGATAGCATTTCCGTGGATAAAACGGTGGCGACAAAGTTTAAAAAGCCTCCTGTTGATAGAGATACTGCGACCTCACGTATCACTAGAGATACCGTGAAGTTTGACTTGCAGTTTAAGCTTGTGGAAGCTCAAGAAAAACTTGACCTTTTGGAGGTCTTGCTTAAAGAATCCAAAGAAAAATAAAGTTTTTTCAAGGCTAACCTTAGAGACACTCAACACGAGAAAAATGCTTTGAAAGGAAAACTGAAATTTTGGAAGATTATTTGTGCTATCTTGTTGTTGTTTATTATTTTTATGTATTTTTTTTATTAAGTTTATTATTTCAATGTATTTTTTTGTTATTTTTATGTATTTTGTTTTTACTAGTTGTACGTTTTCATGTATTGTGTAATCGGCATCTTTTATGTACTAATTTATTTGTGTTTTCTTTAAAATTGTGAATTGTTGAACTTTTTATGAATTATTAACTCTAAGAAGCTTATATAAATTAATAATAGACTATAACAATCAAAGAAAATTAGAACATACTAATTTTCTTCAAATTGATGACTTCATCATAAATTAAAAATACAAATTAAATCGCGAGTCCAGAACTTAATTGACCCAAAAAATAAGCAAGTGAACCAAAATAACCCATAATCATCATCATAATAGAAGTGCTCAATATCGTCCTGAGAACAATATTTTGGGTTTCTTAAGACATATCTTCTTTTTGTAGATGTTAGTTCTTGTCACGACCCGACTAGGGGGCCATGACGGGTACCCCGAGCTGACTACCGAGCACCACTTATTACGCTAGTCATCATACTCATCTTGGACACATATAATCTCGAAGGCAACGCATGCATATATATAAGCCCTCACGGCTGCAAAAATGATATACAAAAATACAATGTGGTCATCATGGGACATCTACTACCCACACATACGTATCTACGAGCCTTTACTAGAGTATTAAGACATAAGGACGGGACAGGACCCCGTCGTGCCCAAATATATACACAAAATAATATCTCAAAAATGGCACCTCCGCAATAGTGGAGTGCTCCTGTAAATCTGCTGAGTAGCTCCTAGGAATCTGGGCCACCTCCTTGTCTACCTGTGGGCATGAGCACATCGTCCAAAAAGAAAGGACGTCAATACGAACATTGTACTAAGTATGTAAGACATGAGTAATACTGACATAATAAAGAAATAATGAGACATGAGGCGAAGATATAACCTGCTTAGCTTTTAATGGAAAACACATATTATGCATATCAAATATACCATCATCGTTAACCCGCGTCCGGTAACTATCGCACGCCGCCCACTAGTGGTGTCATGTCCGACCATCTAGGCACGGTGTTATCTCAAGCCGCCCGCCTTAGCGGTGTCATTCCCGGCCATCTGGGAATGGTGTAATCATAAGCCGCCCGCCTTAGCGATGACATGCCCGGCCATCTAGGCGCGGTGTAATCTCATCATCATATACTTATCATAAAGCATGCATTAGGAATCAATTAAAAGCTACAGTTCTATCGGGGTGACGTAAGGTCGAGAACTCCCGATTCCATTATAGAGTAGCCGTGATCATCATGTCTAACCTTGAAGGAACTAGCATTATAAGGTGAGTCTAACAACAACGAATAACATCAAAAATCACATAAGGATCATTAGCTTCATAGAAATATCATATCATAAGCTTTGGAATCTCTAGACTTAGGCTCATCATCATCATTATCATATTCATAACATATCTCTTATCTTTACCTCATGAGTAGTTCTTAATAGTCATAGGTTTATAATTTTCGGAATATGAGAAAGTCATGGAAAATTAAAGAAAGTCATGCCTTAGAAAAAGAAGGGACTAGCCTCACATACCTTTTCGCCTTTCTAACTTGCCGACTAAACGCTTCCTTCCAAGTTCGTAATTCTACATTCAAGGGAATTCGTGCTAAGATTAGATAATCGATAACATACTTAAGCTTAAGCTAAAGCAACTAAAAGCTAATAGAAATTGGGCAGCACTTCCTTTGTTTCTATAACTTTCTCCATATAATATAACAACTCCCAAACATCAACAACACACCCACAATATCATAATCAATAAACTTTGTTAAGTTCGATATCATCCCATTCTCAAAATCCCCTCTCAAAGTCATTCATAATCATAGCCATAATATAACACCACACCCATCCTCATATAATGCTTCTCCAATATTCTTAATACCATTTATAACAAGATTATACTCATAACATCTCAAGAATTATGGTTCATGTCAAACTATTTTTCAAGAATATCATTATTTTCACATTTGAGCTCCATATTCTACTTTATTCCAGCATCCAAGTCTTTTAACCATTCGATATTCTAAATAACATGAAATGATCATAAACCTCGCCTTTGATTGTGTAGGAGTGGGTTTTGGATGGAGTTGCCTCACTTGGAGAAAACCCTAACTTCAATTCAAAGAGATTTCTTGACTTCTAGAAACCCTAGAGAGCTTTCTTACACTTGATTTCAGTGGATTGATGATGTTGTTCTTTGATTTTCCTTGGATTTATGTTAATAGGAGGTACATAAAGTTCTAGAGATTTCAAGAAGTGTGGAGGAGTTGAGAAATGAAAAATTAGAAGTGGGAACATGTTTTTATACTTGGAAAATACTCAGCCCGTCGGGAGTTATACGGACCCTTATACGGTCCGTATAAGTGGTCGTATTTCACCATCAGGGAGATTCCCTTTTCTGTAAGGCTATACGGACCCCTTATATAGACCGTATAAAGTTATACGTACCGTATAAGTGGTCGTATAGCTCCATTTTTCTGAAGTTATTCTCGTCGTTTCGTTTGATCTCCAATCCTTATGGAACCTTCTTAGCACTTGTTTAGCACTTCATTAACAGCCTAAGGAGTGTTATAACTTTTCCTCAAGACATTATTAAATCAATATTAGCTCGGTACTTTGCAAACCCTTTTTCACAACATGACTTATACTTTACATTCTTCAACAAGCTTTTTTCTCTTGCCTCGAATGCCTTTGGAATCTTAATTAGAATCGTTAAGTAACCTCTCTTTCTTGTAGGGACATCGCATACGACTCACCCTGCGTTAGTCTATTTACTGTGCAACGACATGAATTTTTTTGAGGTGTAATAGTTCTCTATCGATTGATGATGCTTGTTCTTCGAACAACTTTAGCATGTAAAATCTACAACGTCTTGCTAGCATTCTATTATTTTCTTTTCTAAACCTTTGTATTGCAACCTCGCAAGAATGTGGATTAGTTTGAGGCATGGTCATTAAGAACATTGTTGGGATTTGAGCGTTGAGATTTTCCAAGTTACGAACAAGACAACCTAATTCAGCATGCTGATATGCCCATTCTCGGCATAACCCGTAATAATAATCTCGTGGATCTAAATATTTCACAATGCAAAAATCATCATTACTCTATAAGAAGGTAGGGTTTCATATCGTCTATCTTGAATTCATTGTTATCAAGATAACTCGATTCACTGAAATAGCTGTTATGATTTGAGCTTTCATCACCACTGCTATTCGAATCATTTGGAAGGAATACTGACCAATCTACAATTCTACTACTCAACATTGATTATGTTGTAAACCCCCAAGTACCTTTGGGGTCGTCATTATGACCCTACCTATCTACTTTATTATAAAAAAAATATTATAGGATCACGGGGAATCATCTTTATCGAACATCTCACAGTCTGAATCCCACTTGGATCTGAATTTGAGGTATCCATGTTGACCAAATTCTACCCTGAGGCAACGTATTTTCATCTGATTGTTCTCTTTGTGAAAACGGTTAAGAGCAAAATTGAACTCTTGTGGTGTACCACGAGGCATTGACGTAGCATGACTTTTTGGATGTTTGAATCCGAGTGCCCTCAAGTTTTGTTCTAGCATTTCAGCCTCCCTAACACGCCAATTCTAGTTAGCTCTCATTGTATTATTGTATTCTTGATTGTATCTGTGGTTCGGGTTATTTAAGTATTTAAAATCATCCTCATCTGGTTCTCATGCCCTACCCATTGCTTCGAATATGTTTGCTGGGGTAAAACATATAATAGAACCAATATCAGAAAATTGGTTCCAAGGCAACCATCTGAAGCTCAAGGAAATGTGCTAGGGGGCTAACTCTCCCTATCAGACGGATTGACGCAATAAATTTGTCCTCAAAGCTACTTGGAGACTTCGTGGCTCAGAATCCGCCGCAAAATATGGCACTCCCTACAAAACGCACAAATGAAGGCTTTGATCCAAATGCTTACAAGTTATTTGTCAAGGTTGGGTACAACCTCAACGAGCCTTCAAAGTTAGGGAAACTTCCATCAGGAGCTACCATGATGCAATCACGTGAAGGTTTGGGATACAAACAACCTCCGCCAGTTCGCATCTCCATAAGAAGGGCAAGTACCGACTACATCACTGTGGAAGATGAGTCTATTGCTTCCAACAAAAGGCCTTTAGTGTTTGATCGTCTTGGAAAGTCGGCCGCAAAAGCTTCTGTGTTTGAGAGATTGGGGCCGTTGAAGCTGAAGAAGAAGAGGAAGAACAAGTTCTACAGAGATTATCAAAGAGTTAAAACGCTCGCTTTGCCTAGAACCCAGAAGGATATACAAAGTTTGATTCCTTCTAGAATAAGGCGAGAAACAAACCTTGTGGTTTCATGTGGAGAGGTGCTAAAAGCAAAGTCTCACACTGTGGTGTATACCAAGGAGCGTGAAGAAGATGAGGAAAGTGTAGGTTCTTCATATCATATTACTACACCAAGTGATCAAGATACTTCATTTCAGATTGAGGTTGCTGAGAAGTTGGAGGACATCTCCGCGTGTTACCACATATCGTTCAATGATGGTGATCCTCAAGAGAATGAAGATGCTAGAGATGCTCCTCCAGAACTTGAAGAAGGGGTAAAGACCACAGTAGACTCCTTGAAAGAAGTTAATCTTGGTACTGATGAAGACCCAAGGCCCACCTAACTAAGTGCTTTTCTAACAGCTGATGAAGAAGACACTTACATTGAAATACTCGAACAGTATAGGGATGTTTTTGCTTGGAGTTATAAAGAGATGTCTGGATTAGATCCCAAAGTAGCAGTCCATCATCTGGCGGTCAAGAATGGTTCCCGTCCTGTTATGCAGGCCCAAAGGTATTTCAGACCAGATTTGGTTCCTTCAATCGAAAATGAAGTCAACAAACTCATTGAAGCTAGCTTTATTCGTGAAGTTAAATATCCTACATGGATTTCGAGTATCATTCCTGTGAAAAAGAAGACTGGCCAAATTCGAGTTTGTGTTGACTTCAGGGATCTTAACAACGCATGCCCTAAAGATGATTTCCCGCTTCCCATCCCAGAATTGATGATTGATGCTACCACTGGTTACGAGGCGATGTCTTTCATGGACGGTTCATCCGGCTATAACCAAATTCGCATGGCACCAAAGGATGAAGAGCTTACTGCATTTCGTACACCCAAGGTTATTTATTGTTACAAAGTGATGCCTTTTGGTTTGAAAAATGCTGGTGCCACATATCAAAGGGCTATGCAGAATATCTTTGATGATTTTCTCCACAAAAATGTTGAATGTTATGTGGATGACTTGGTGGTAAAATCAAGAAAGAGGAGCGACCACTTGCAAGACCTGAGAATGGTGTTCGAGCGATTTCGGAGATATCAACTTCAAATGACTCCATTGAAATGTGCCTTTGGAGTTACTACTGGAAAATTCCTTGGTTTCACTGTTCAACATCGAGGAATCGAAATTGATCAAGCCAAAGTTGATGCGATTTTGAAAATGCCCGAGCCTCGAAATATTCATGAGTTAAAAAGTCTGCAAGGGAAGCTAGCTTACATTAGGAGATTCATTTCGAATTTAGCTGGAAGGTGCCAACCATTCAGTCGTCTCATGAAGAAGGGTGCCCCTTTCAAGTGGGACGAAGCATGTACTAATGCCTTCGAGAATATCAAGTCATATTTAATGAAGCCTCCAGTTCTAGTAGCCCCTGTACCTGGAAAACTATTGATATTGTACATTTCAGCACAAGAAAGGTCGGTTGGAGTGTTGTTGGCCCAAGAGAATAGCGAAGGGAAAGAAAAATCTCTTTATTACTTGAGTAGAATGATGACACCTAATGAGATGAATTACACGCCAATTGAAAAGTTGTGTTTGGCGCTAGTCTTCTCGATTCAAAAGCTGAAGCACTACTTTTAAGCTCATAGTGTTAACCTTATTTCCAGAGCAAATCCCATTAAGTTTGTAATGTCAAAACCAGTCCTTAGTGATCGACTAGCAAGGTGGTACCTCCAGTGTCAACAATTTGAGATTACATACATCCCTCAAAAGGCTGTAAAAGGACAGGCATTGGTAGATTTCTTAGCAGATCACCCGATACCTGATGACTGGGAGCTAACTGATGAACTTCCCGAACAAGATGCAATGGTCGTTGAAATTCAACCTCCGTGGAAAATGTACTTTGATGGTGCTGCACAACGTGATGGAGCTAGTGCTGGTGTGGTGTTTGTTATTCCGCAGGGAGAAGTTCTACCATACTCTTTTATTTTGGCACAACGTTGCTCTAACAATGTCGCTGAATATCAAGCACTAATACTTGGGCTTGAAATGGCTGTCGACATGAAGCAGTTACAGTTGCAAGTCTTTGGTGACTCTTAGTTGGTGATCAATTAACTCTTGGGAAGCTATGAAGTCAAGAAGCTGAAATTGCTCCCATATTATGGTTATGCTCAGAAGTTAGTAGGATGGCTTGGTGATGTGACTCTTCAGCATGTTCCTAGGAGGGAAAATAAGAAAGCCGATGCTTTAGCTAATCTATCTTCAGCGCTTACTCTGCCAGATCAAACACAAGTGACTATCTGTCAAAAATGGGTAGTACCTCCGTCAAATGAGGATGAAGGCGCGGAAAATGAGATTAAGCATCTCGTAGTTGTTTCTGAGGCTGTGAAGGAAGACTGGCGACAACCCATCATTGACTACTTAAGTTATGGGATACTGCCAGAAGACTCAAGAAAAAGAACTGAGATTCGTCGTCGTGCACCTCGATTCCTTTACTAAAAGGATACCTTATATAGAAGATCTTTTGAGGGGGTGCTCTTGCGATGTTTGGGGAAGGATGAAACAGTCCAAGATTTGCAAGAAGCATATTCAGGAGTATGTGAATCACATCAATCTGGACCAAAGCTCCACTTCCACATAAAAAGGATGGGATATTATTGGCCAACGATGGTGAAAGATTGCTTGGACTATGCTCGAAAATGCAAGGCTTGTCAGTTTCATGCGAATTTTATACATCAGCCACCCGAAGCATTACATCCGACCGTCGCATCTTGGCCATTTGACGCTTGGGGGTTGGATGTCGTTGGTCCGTTGCCGAAATCTTCTGGTAGACACTTGTACATCTTGGCTGCAACCGATTACTTCTCAAAATGGGCCGAAGCTATCTCTCTTAAAGAAGTGAAGAAGGAGAATGTTTCGAACTTCATCCAAGTAAACATCATCCACCGCTTCGGCATTCCTTGTTACATAATAACGGACAATGGAAAGCCATTTGATAACAAATTGATGAACAAGATTTGTGATCCCTTCGGCTTCAAGCAGCGTAAATCTTCTATGTATCATGCTGCCGCCAACGGTCTAGCTGAAGCGTTTAATAAGACTTTGTGTAACTTGTTGAAGAAGGTTGTCTCCGAGTCTAAACGAGATTGGCATGCACGAATGGAAGAAGCTTTGTAGGCATATAGGACGACTTACCGCACACCAACGCAAACAACCCCGTATTCGCTTGCTTATGGAGTTGAAGCAGTCCTACCACTTGAGCGCCAAATACCTTCTTTACGACTTGCTATTCAAGAAGGGCTCACTGAGAGGAAAATGCTCGGTTGCGTCTTGCAGAGTTAGAAGCACTTGATGAGAAAAGGTTGGAGGCACAACAAAATTTTGAATGTTATCAAGCCCGTCTATCTCGTGCCTTAAACAAAAAGGTTCGCCTGAGGTCCTTCCAAGTGGGAGATCAAGTCCTTGCAGTAAGAAGACCCATCATCGTTTCCCATAAGTCTGGGGGGGAAATTCACCTCAAAATGGGATGGACCATATGTCGTACAAGAAGCATATTCAAGTGGAGCTTACAAGCTAAGTTAGGACACAAAAAAAATGTCCGCTAGGTTGAAAACCTCGCAAGGGGCAGTGTTGACACCCAATTTTGTCCCTCTTTTATTTAATTTACTCGGGTTTCTAAATTTACTGACGAGCTAAATACTTTATTTTTCACAATATTTTATTTGCTACTACTATTAATATCACTACTTTTATCACAAATTTTGAACGGTTAGTCATCGTCTCGTTTTCGGGTTTGGACTCATTAAATTAATTACAAGACAACACTTTGCAAAATATATTTTTTTTTTTTACATATTAATTATTTATCATCTTTACCAGTTATTAAATTAGAAGCCCAAAAATAATTAAATAGCGGAGGAAGGATCAACAATTTTCAGCCAAATTAATGGCCCAAAATACCAACACAATATTATTTCCCTACCCAAATAAGCAACCCACATTTTAATACTCAACCCACATCAACAACCCCACATTTTCAGCCCAACTAAAATAAACTTCAATTGGAACAGCCCACACTTTAATTGGACCAGCCCACATCTCTTAATAACCGGTCCAGCCCACCCCCTTATTCTTTTACCCTAAACCCTCGCTCTCTTTCCCTTCTTCATCCTCACCGCCGCACACCCCCACCCCGCTCTTCTCTCTCTTCTCCCACGTTCTTCTCCTTCCCTTTGAAACCCTAGCCGCCTCTCTCTTCCCTTCCTCTCTCCCACGTTCGCTCTGCCTCTTCACCTGCTCCCCACTTCTTCTTGTCTCCCACACCTCTGTCTCCTTTGTTCCCCACTTCGCTCCACCACGCCTCTGCTTCACCACTCCCACCATGCCTCTGCCTCTTCCACTTCTCTCTGCCTACCCGTTTTCATACAACAAGTTGTCTATACGTTTGTTTTATCTAAAGCTCTGTCGTTGACAGAGAATCGGGCATTTTTTAGGATACCAAAGTCGAATCACATGCAGATAACGGGTCCATTTAACTCGATTCAAAGGATACCGTTGGGGTGGGGGCCCAAAATTTCGGTCGCTAGCATTCTTGAAGAAACCGAAAACCCTAGTTTTCATCTACTATAAAAGAGGGCTTTAAGTCCTTAGCAAAGGGGGGAGAAAAGAACCGAGCATTTTTCAGAAGAGGGGTATTTTGTTACAAACACCATTGATAGCAATCTTTACTTTCTACTTCCTATCATTTTCATTCAATTCGCCAAAAGTGAATACAAAACTTTAGTTCACAAAAAATCCGCAATACTTTCATTCGAACTTGTTTGGCCCAAGGTTCGGATCTATTCATAACGAGAGAGTAGATTCGACGCTGTCGACGCCTCACTTCACTGCACTCGCAAGAGGTAAACTTCGATACATTTATTACTCATGGTCTTTAATTTCTGTTTTGGTTAGGATTTTAGTTTATTCTGCTATATGTTTTTAGTGATTATGTAGTTTCTTTGTCGTCGCGTTATTTGTTTGATGTTTGGGAGCTGTTAGGGTAGGATATTAATCGTTAATTGAAGCTGAAAGGTGTCTATTGTAGTTCGGATGCTTAGACTGAATTTCCAGGACTTAGAACCTATTTAAAACCGGATATACATAGGATATACAGTGAATTATCAAGATAAGAATAAGATATACATTCGATATACATCTGATATACACACCATGGTGTGTATATCTTAGGTATATAGAAGAAGCAAAAAATAGAAAATCTGCCCTGTCCCTTTCTTACCTTCATCATATGGTTACAAGTATCTGATTTCTCTAGGATTAATTAAACCAAAATCTAGCTTATGAAGATCCTGTATGATTTCAACATATGCCTGACCTGAAAAGGGAAGATCTGTTTAATGCACTCTGTTAAAATATATCTGTCCAGAACTGTGTATGCCTATGGAATTGAATAAGAGTGTTATCTTGCTCTTTTAATTGATGTCATCAGTCTATGTTTGTGGAATGTACATTTGTGTCAATGGCCTATTGTTCTGTTTATACTGGATAGAGGTAGAGGTGATTTTAAATCATTGTGTCTTTTCTTCTGCTTTTCATGTTCCACCTTATTATTCATATGGTTTATGGGATGTGGATTTAAATTGAGAAGAAAGACGCATTTCATGTCTATCTAAACTAATTTGTTCAGTCCCTTCAGTACTTGAAATACACACAACCAATATTTATCCTCATTAAATTGTCCTACCTAGAACCAGAGTTTTAAGGAAAATCAAGACCTGACCCTTCTGTTAGTAGAAGTTAGCATTTGTATGGTCTACCCTTTGATCCATAAACACAGATAAGTTCTATGTTACTCATTTGCTCATAGTTAGTGAATTCAAATTTTTGCTTAGTGAGCATACTGTTAAATTTGCCTGCATACTTTATCTATAAGGATTCATTTTCTTAAACCACTCTGTTTTACCTATTTAACTGAGGCTGTTTATGCCTTTATAATTGAACTTGCTTGGGTATATAGCCCCCTGTCCTAAGCTGTTTGGCATTGCCTCTCTTTCTGGCATGTGTTGCTATTGTATTTAACTGCGAACCCTGAGATACGCATGATCTCCCGCACTGTCAAGACTGTAGAATATTTCTATGAATCTCATTCTTTATAACTAGTAAGGGTGACCCCCAATTTGAAAGATAAATAAAGGTGGAAAGAGATATCACTAGCTGGTTTTGCTAATCCTGTTTACTGTGCCATTTTTATCCATACTCACGCTAATGCTTTCTCATAAAAAGTAAATAGAAGTAAAACCAATGCAGGAAATACAGTGATAGTAACATCAGTTATAATAGTAATTGGTCAATATTTGTTTACTTTATTCATTTCCTTCGCCTCCGAATCGTGAGTCTAAAAGGCAAAGATAGGTGCTTTGATGTTTATGGGGCAGCCCTCTTATGTTATTAGGATGTGCTATTGGGGAAAATCATATTTAGCGTCTGTTTCAACAGCCGCTAACAAACCTATTTCAATGTTGCGGTTAGGAATTTGAGTTTACATTCGAATGAAGTTGTGTAAAGTTGATAATCTTGTTTCTTTCTAGAACTAGGACCAAAATCAGAAATTATATGAAGTGTCCATGAAAAAATGTTTCTTTGGTTCTGTCTTTGTAGTATGATACGGGAAAACTGATGTGTACTATGTTTCGATATATTGGTATTGACTTTGAATTTATTTTGATTTTTTTAGATTGTTGACATTATAGCGAATGTAGTGTTTTTTTTTTGAGGATTTGTTTAGAATAACTTCTTTAACTTTCTCCTTTGTCTTCCATAATTGCTTTGATCGGGTCTCTTTCTAATTCTTACTCCAAGTTTCTGTTCTTTTCCTTTGCATGAACACCGGAGCCGAAGAGTCCTACTTTGAGACTCGACGACACCGCTACCACTGTCACATGGAATCTACAACAATATACTAAATTCGCTGGGCCGAATCCCAATAGGCGATGAACTGTTCGCAGCACATTAAGGCTGTTGGGCCAAAGCCCGACAGTCAACAGATCACAACAGTACGAGCTGAACCCATTTGCATTGCATCTACTCTACTTTTATTTTGTGTGCATTTAATATGTATTGTATGACTAACATTTGTGCCCGTTAATTAAGATAAACTCTAGTAACATCAAGGGTTTTAGTTTAGTTATGGGTAGTTAACTCCACAAAATTACATTCACTTCTAGTTATGTTCTAAACTACTTATATAGTATCTATAACATTTATTTGGAGTAATTCTTAAATAGTATGACTATATAATTGAGTTAAAAGAATCAATATTTACTCTTTTTATCTTAGAACACTTGAAAGACACATTTGTTAAAACATTAATATTAATCTTACGATAACTTTACAAATACATTTTAATTTGCTAGTTGGCGTAATTCATATCCAGAATACATATGAAACATCACTCATCCCATTTCTTTGGGTTTATTTATAATTAAACTATTATTAAATCACTGCATTTTCTACAAGTATTATTTTAAACATTACTATTACACTTTCGTTTAAAAATCAACAACATTTATAAGTCGTGTTTACAAAGTAATATTAGGAATATTCTTTTATGCAACTTATTATTTTTACATGTCTTATTTCTAATAACATTATTACCTTTTACTTAAAAAAAACTTTAGCTATATTTATAGGTTATCTCCCAAACATTTATAATACTATATTTATCCTTAGCCTAATTAATCATAAGTCCGGTCGGTTAACCATTGTTAATGGGTCTTAAAGGGTGCCTAATACCTTCCCTTTAGACTAATTGAACCCTTACCTAGAATCTTAAGTTTCGCAGACTTTTAAAACACAGTTAACTTTAAAATAACTTCAATAAACTTTAGGTGTCCTAATTCACCATAAATAATTAGGTGGCGACTCCTTGACATAAACAAAAAACAGGAATTTCCAATATGTCGTACTTCTAATTTGACCCAGGTTAAAATGGGGTGTGACAGGCAGCCTAGGCAAAAGTTAGGACAAAAAAAAACTCATTCTTTCTGAACTACGGTATGACTTGATCTTCTTCACCGAGATACGTAGGCGCTTAGAGTTTTATTCTAAGTTCAGTCGCATGAGTAAGAAAAAAAATGCATCCCCCTAAGCGTTGTTCAAACTGAAGTTCGCCTGACCAGGCGCATGGAGATCGTACATACAAGCATCCTTTTTCTTCAATTTGGACTTTCACTAAATATCAGTGGTCCAACGAAGGCAAATCTCCATGACAAATGGGTTTCTCCAATGGAATGACTATAATCTCTTAGCAAGTGGTTAAATCAAGGAGTTAAAGTCTGCAAAGCATTGGTCTCCAAATTGAAGGCCTCAAATCCGGCAACTCTTTGAGATGAAGTCCAAAGCCATCGCAATTGCAAGGCGAAGCCTTCAAATATGTTAGTCTTCAAGCTAAAGTTTTAAATTCACCATGTCTGCAAGTTGAAGTCTTAAAATCCAACAAGCCTTCAAGTTCAATCCTTCAAATCCGTCAAGTTTTCAAGTTGGAATAAAAAACATCTAAGGTAGATTTCCCGAATTTATCTGGGATGATCCCGAGGGTTTCCAACTTTTATTTTTGGATACATATTAGATTAGTAAGTCTAGTTTCCTGAGAATTTGGCGGCTCATGATTTTGATGTTCCTACATCGAGATATGAATTTTCTCGACGAAACTGCGCAAATCTGAAACTATCAACGCTTTAGCATGTATTGTCAACTTCTTGAATTTATAGGGAACTATTCATATTGTTGTTGGCTTTGATTTTTGGATACATTCTATATTTATGAGTCTAGTTTCTTGGAAATTTTGCAGCTCATGATTTCAACGCCCTTACGTCGAGATGTGAATTTTTTGGCGAGACTGCTCGAATTTGAGAAATATTGGCGGTTCAGCATGTAGAGCCAAATTCTTGGATTTATCTGGGATGATCTATATGTTTTTTGACTTTGATTTTTGTACACATGCTAGATTTATGAGTCTAGTGTCTTGAGAATTTTGCGGCTGGTGATTTCAACGCCCCTACGTCGAGATATGAATTTTTTGGCGAGACTATTCGAATCTGAGAAATATTGGCGTTTCAGCATGTAGAGCCAAATTCTTGGATTTATCTGGGATGATCTATATGTTTGTTGACTTTGATTTTTTAGATTCCTAAGTCTAGCTTCTTGAGAATTTTGCAGCTCATGGTTTCAACGCTCCTACATCGAGATATGAATTTTTTTTGGCGAAACTGCGCGAATCTGAAACTATCGGCGTTTCAGCGTGTAAAGCCGCCCGCAAGAACTTCGAGACATGAAAAACAACGTTTAAGATAAAGAAAATCCTAACACAGCGGCAATGTGCAACGAAACGAGTAAATGATCCTTGATGTTGAAGCACAAAAAAAGATATCAACGAGAATTGCAGTATAAAGCAAAATGTGAGAAGCTTTTATTACTGTCAAGAACATCAACTAATCAAATGCAAGAAAGCAAAAGGAAAGCAAGTAAAAAAAACAATTTTGCCTGCAAGCTAATTTAGATAGAACTTATGGTTGACTAAGTCTTGAAGGTTAGCCTCTAAGTATCGCCTCTTCTCCTCTACGTCGGTCGAATTGTTTGCAGTTGTCTGGGAGACATCAGCACATCTACGGTATTCATCTTCAGCAGCTGAAACTTTAGATTTGAACTTCTCAACATCCTTCTCTGTAGCGTTTCTGAGGGCTCATAGCTCCTTCAGTTAAGACAATATCAAGATGTTCCTTGGCTCTTACAAATGATTCTGATTTTTCGAATTCTGCGGCCTTATCAACAAGAGCTGATCGTGCTTGGTCATAAGAAGTGGCAAGCTCAAAGAAAGAATCCAATAGTTTCTTCAAAGGGGAAATATCCAAGTCCTTTCCATCCATCTCCTCGAGGATCACTTTCACCTCATCTTCAAGAGAAGATGCACAACCCACAGAAAGGTTGGAGAATTTAGCTTGGATCTTAGTCCAGGCCTCCAAAACGAAATTCTTTCGAAGAGTCATCACAACCTTTCTTCCATAAAAAACGGACATAGTTGTTGCTGGTGGTTTGCGAGAACTGAGTCCCAAATTTGGTTTAGACCTCCCATGAGAAATAGAAGTGGCCTCTCGCTCTGATTTAGATGTTGGAAGTGATCCCCGTGAGTCTGGCCTTGCTATAGATTCACTACTATCTTGAGGCTTGCTTTGGTGAGAAGCCACTAAAATATTGACATTGCTTGGCTGCATAGAAATAATAAACAATCAGTAAACTCGTTCAAGTGTCACGAAGCAATAGGGAAATTTAAATCATTACCTCTTTAGTAGCTGTCAAAGTCCTTGAAGAACTGCTATCACTGTCATGAATCTCTACCGTATGCAAAGTAGTGTCTCTTGGCTCGTCTAAAGGTGGTCTGAATCTCTTCGGACAACGATCCCCATGACTGCTATCACTTTTGTCTTGTGGTGGTCGCTTTTTAGAAGCTTGATAAGCCTGAGGAAGCATCTTCTCTTTTTGAACGTCTGTACATGGAGGCCCTTTGCTTTTGTGTGGCAAAACTGCTTTAGACTTTAAAGCAAGAGATTTATCAGCGAAGAACTCTTCATTGTGCTCTTGAAGAATGTCTGTAATAGGGCCAATAGCAGCCACCAATGATTGCAATTTGTCTTTGAGATATTTCCCATGCATTTTTGCCCACCAGAATTTATACTCGGACGAAGAGAGCTTCCTCACATTAGACGTAGTGTTAGGGAAAGTTGCCTTCGACATGGATTTTTGGGACACACAAATTCGAGAGAATCTAAGTCCTTCAGCTAATGAGGCATTGCGAATATCACTTTCCAAGACGCCAGGAGTGTCTTGATAAAACCCAAACTGACGGCTGAATCGGTGCGGACTATATGGCTCGAAGATGTAGGAGTCCTCACTCCTCAAAGGAGGTAATTAAAACGAAGGCTCATAAAGTAACTCACCTCCAACTCTGGTTCCTTGCCATTGTCCACAAAATAATGAGGACGGGACCTATTTGGCATAGTAGAAGTCCAAGCAACGCTATCTCCTCGATGAACGCGCTTTCTTGCATGCTCCCCGTCAAAATATTTTGCAGCACCTTCTCCAGAATATACTACCATTAACGGAACTGATGGTCCATTAGGAAGTGCAAAATGCGTCTTGAAGTAGTGAGCAAGCCAACCATATAAATAATGACTGGGAAATGACACTTTAATATGCTCAAGTTGCGATGACTTGGAAATCTTCGCTAAACCATTGTAAATGTTTGATAAGACTGGGACTGCAAGACTAATTACTCATTTATTTTCCATCATGGCCGCCATTCTAAAAGTCCTTGGTCGAATGAAGTCACCATCTTTAGAGGGAAATACAAAGGCGCACAACTAACATGATAAGAAGGCTGTCAAATATGTATCATCCCTTTGTTCATGATCTACTCCAAGTTCGGAAAACATTACTTCATCTGGACTTGACCACTCGGCTGCTTCAGGTATAGCTCTAGTTGGATTATATGTTGACTTCAAGCGAGCAGACTTTTTCTCCTTCCGTGGTGGAGCAGGTTCGTATTTCAAAGCTCTTTTGCACCAAAAATTTATCCACTTGCTCAAAGGCACCCTTGGATTATGAATCTCACCTTCTTGAAGATATTGAAAGGCTACGAATAGGTGCTCACATGTTTGGGGAAGGAACCTTTCGTTATTCTCATTAGTACCTGTAAGCTCCTTAGCTTCGGACACTATTTCTTCGTAAGGGGAACAACCAATGGGTAGACCTCCAATGACGTGTAAATCCCAAAGGGATATTGATAGCTCTCCAACGGATGTAAGCAATGTATTTGTCGCTGGACACCAGGCTCCAAAGAATGCTTGCAATATGTTTGAATTGCGATCATAGGTGAACAGAGAAGCATAAATAGAATCATATATTCTCGTTGTCTTCAAAGTTTGTTGACTACTGCCAAGCACATCTTCAGCCCATTCCCAATATCCTGGTGTATGATGATATTCACGGTCAATTTTCATGGTTCCTGATCCCCAATGTGCTTGTCCTTGAAGTATTCGACGTCCTAAACAAGGAAGGGTGCCCGCAACGTTCGATTTGCGATGGTTAGGATTCTGAAGGGACCACATGGTTGATGATCGATTGGAGCCTTGGTTGTGTTCTGAAGTCCAATTTAGCATATAGAGAGAATTCCTCAAAGATGGTCACGGACCAGCGTACCAACCGACCAGTGGAATATAAGTCAGCAACTTGGTTAAGATTTCGCCATTTTCAGCTTCAATAATGAGATACTTGTTTTTGGAGGACGAAGACGTATAATCTCTGAAGTGAACCATCTCTTCAAACTGCATGAACAAAAGAAGCTTGGTTAATCACAAGGTTGAAGTTGATCGAATTCATGTAAACAGGACTTGTCAGTCTTAAGGTGTCGGAGACAATGTTAATCTCTCGCACCCTAAGCCGATTGTTTTGTGAATGTATTGTTAAAAGGAGCACAAATTGTCAGTCTCAAAGTGTCGGAGGTAATATTATTCTCTCGCACTCGAAGCTGATTGTTTCTTGCATACGTCGTCAAAAGGATCTTTATTTGTCAGTCTGAAGGTGTCGGAGGTAATATTATTCTCTCGCACTCTAAGCCGATTGCTTCATGAATATATCAATAAAAGGATGTCGCATGTCAGTCTTAAAATGTCGGAGGTAATATTATTCTCTCGCAAATTAAGTTGATCTCTCATGAACTTTATGTGTTGAACCTACAAAAAGAAGTGAGAAGAAAAGACACACCAAATAAAAAAATAAAAAATAAAAAGAAAAGGAAGAGGAAATTATAGCGGCAAGACTTCTAGTTGGCTGGAAATAGGAGCAGTTATTGGAGTCCATAAAGGACAAGGTTTCCTAACCCAATTGAAAATCCTAAACCTACGGGCACACGTAGAAAGTGAACAATATAACACTTCTGATTTGAGCAAAAAACAAAAGGAGGGGAAAGGAGGTTCGTAGGGCCCATGTCACTACATGGAAGATTTTTACGTGAACTAAAAAAAAGGGTGTCTATTATCATGCAATTTTGACACACTTGCAATTTTTGCAACTTAATGTTCCAGCTTTGATCTAAATGGTCAAAGAAGAATTATGACACGGGTGTTTGCCTAGCAATCTGAGTAAAATACTTTGTGGAGGGACAACTACGTTATGTGTAAGTTCATAATGGTATATACCAATAATGTATTCCAAGAAAGGAAAAATTGGTATTGTACAATTACTTCAAGGCTAGTCACGAAACATTTTTGGTAATATTACCTCGACAAGTCTTGAAGTAGGGGGCATTTGTGGATAAAGAAATTTTATTAAATTTAATTCACAAGAATTTCGGATCATAATAAATTCAAAACATTCGTCCAATCAAATATTATGGATTAATATAATTTTGAATTAATTATTTAAGTCCAATAAATACGGATTTAACTAAAGGTCTGATTTTATTGGGCTAGTCCATTAATTTGGGCTATAAATAATGAGTCCACTTTGTCAAGCCCAAAATGTCATCTTATTCAAGAGGCCCAAATTGGTGCCACATGTCAAATGACGTGACACGCCAAGTCAAACGAAGAAGCCAATAGGATCATGCCACGTGTCAAAATGATGTAGCATGCCTAGTCAAATCAAAGGCCAATGAAGATATGCCACGTGTACAAATGACATGTTCCGGCCAATCAAATATCGGCTTGTCAGCTTAATTCTAATTGGTCGAAAGAAGCCTGTCCTTATCACAATTCCTCCATCCTACAACTATAAATAGGGGTCTCATAATTCAGAAAAGGGACAGAAATTCTAACAAGAAGTCAGGGAGAGCTCGTGGATCAAACACCGCAGATTTCTCTACAAGCTGAAAGCATTCAAGCACTCAAGTATTTCTCTAGAAGTTCTAGAGATCCAGACGAAGATTCAAGACCAAGCTCAAAATCCCTTGAATTCAAGTCCAAGTCAAAATTAAATCCATCAAGTTCAAGATCAAGCTCAAAAGCCCTTGAATTTACTATAAAAAAAAGGCGAATCATAGAGATTGTAACACTCATATTCTGAAATCAAATACAAAAGTTGTTGCGATATTTTCCTGTCTTGATTATTTTTTTCTCGACGCGAATTTTATTGTCTACAATATGTATTCAGCCTTTTATTAATGTATGTTATCACAACTTGACCCGGCCCATTTCAATTCCTGTTACATAATGTTGGATCCACTTGTTTTATATGTTTTCTTATGTCCATTTGTGAGCGAGGGAGGATCATAGTCTTCGTACATGTTAGGTTCCAAGAGTCGATTGTTCGGAGACAGACCATATGAGGAGTCAGAGAGGGGCGTTGAGCCTTGATTTAGCATGCTGTGTCAGGCACATGTATACCATTTTGTCCACTACAATAACTATCCCACATTAGTTGAAGGAGTGTGTTATTGTCTCCTTATATGATTTTGGCTCATTCTCACGTCATAAGTTAACTTTGCGGTTAAGTTAAACTCTACATCCAATTCCTCTAGCCAAAAACGGCCAAGAGAGAACATCAATGCAGATTGCAAATTAAAATCTTTTTGTCTCTCTCTCTCCCCCCCCCCCCCCCCCCCCCCCCCCCCTTTTTTTTTTTTTTTTACTGTTACCATAAAACAATCTCACCAATTAGGCAAGCACTAGAAATTCACTGTGCAAGATCAACTGTTTGCCTAATTGATTTATTAAGAGTACTGATGTGAACCAATACTACTAGTTTAAGAAAACATTGGACTTCATCCAATGGCCTGAATTAACAATTACTCATATAAAAATGGTAAATATGTTATCTAAGGCAACGTGCCCTAGGTAGTAATATTGGTTTTGTAGTTCATAAATGTTATGTTTATTAACAATTCGCTAAGTACAAAATGTGATAGTAACGTAAGAGATGAATACAAGCAATGTAAGACAGAAGTAAGATGTAATGTATGCCTACCTTATTAACATTATCTTGCTATTTGATTAATAGCCAAATACAAGACTGTTAACTTGTTATCACTGAGAGTTATATTGAGATGGATAAGATCCTTCATCAATAAATAGAGATTTCGTATTCGAGCCTTGCGAATGGAAAACATTTCGATATAGAGTGCTTCATTTTTTAATGAGTTCTACATGACACTAGTCGAATCATTGGTACTAATTAGTCAGGACCTCAAAACGGATACCAAACATTAATGAATGAGAAATAAATTTAAAAAACTTATTGATAAGGTTATGCATAAATGATATTACGGGCAATAGACCTTTGTATATAGTGGCAATTAATTCGTCATACATCTATAATCTAATAGTACTAACAACGCTTTTTTCTCATTAAAAAAAACACTTTAGTGCTTGTACTTGCATTCGTGCAGAACAGTCCTAATGTTGTCGTTTGTGTTGGATATTTGCTGAATTAAATAACTGGGCGATCTTAATTAGGATCCGAATCCCCACATAATAGCATAATTATATCCCCATATTTTGAGTGATATCTGGCAAATCCATTCAATTCTTTTTTAAAAGAGATTTTGCAAGAGTATCGTTTGTTTATATGTACACGAAGGGGAAGGCCAGAGATCATGATATTGACTTGATAATGAGACTCTCGCCACTTGATTCTCAACTCTTAAGCGAAAAATTAACTACGCTTATTTTAACCATTTGTTATTTAAAATTCATCGACTCGATTAATTCGACTCATTCGTAGGACTCATTATACAGGACGCACCCTTTTCAGGATTTCTTAATTCTTAGAATGTAAATCTGAAGTCTCTCGTTAAGGATGAAATCTTCACTCTTGTAAATATGTAAAAGATATAAATCATATACACTAACAATCATAGTATCATTATAGTTTAACTTGTTACAGTAATTTAGTGACCATTTTTATCGAAAAACAATATTTACGTATAATTAACTACTTTATAAATGACATGATTGTATAAGTATTTTTATATAATTCGTGTATAGAATTTAAACTGGTATGTTAAATGATGGCATGTGAAAGGAAATCCTTGCAATCCGGAGGGGAATTACTATATTTCAACTGAAGAAACTCATGATTCAAAAGTAGGAAAAACTTTTATCAGAATTGAGAAAGCACATTGAATAGATCGGCAAAGAAAGATACGATTTCAACTGCCAAAAAAGTCCAAAATAAATGCTAAGGATCTTCGATTATACAAAATATCCACATTGCTGTTGTTGAGGAACAGCCAAATAGTAAATGACTCCTATGGCACCTAACTTACTATATTTATCATAACACAAAAAAGCAAATTCCTCCGTCCTTAGCAAGGTTCTGATTCTTAAAATGGAGAAACTCATGGTAAAGAGCGTTTATCCTTTTATAAGTACTATGCGACACGAATATGAATTAGTCAGCTAGTATATTCTAGATACCCTAATGATTATACCAGAAAAGGAAAAAAAAAGGAGAATAGCACTTTCGGTCATTCAATTATTGGTAAATTGATAATTTGTTTGCTTGTGATATATAAATCAATGCATTTAATTTTCAATTAATTAAAATATGTGCGTCCACGCGAAAAATATGTTATATTTGGACCATTTTTAGAAGCATATTATTACCTTCGAATATAGAGTAACAATACAAGTTTAACATAACTGAAATGGTTGAAATTTCAAAGATTTGTGAATATTCATAAGCTAATGGATCAAAAAGTGCACATTTCAAGTAATTGAAGATAACTGTGCTTAATCAAATATCACATGAACTAAAATTAAAATCGGCCAATAATTGGACTACCAAAAGTACTGTTGTCATTCTGCTAGATTTTTTTTTTTTTCATGAAGACGGTCCACTGGACCTGTGTTTGTATGCACCTCGACTATTTTTTCAAGCCGACTATTTATTTATCAACTTCTTCTTCATTGCATTTCTTAACAGGGTACTTAATGGCATTGAGTTGCACTTTACGAAGAGCAGCTTTGCCAAGATCAATCCCACAGATATCAGAAAGCCTGACGAGGTATAGCAAAACGTCAGAAAGTTCTTCACCAAGATGTAACTTCTCATTTTCTTTCCAATCAGGCAACCCCTTTGAAACTTCTCCTTTCCACTGAAATATTTCTGACAGTTCTCCAACTTCTCCCACCTATATATATATATAGTAAATAGATCAATTTAACCAATTTAAAAAAATGAAACAAGAAGAGGAATTAGGATGATGGAAGTTGGTTTCATGAATTACTAGGACAAGCACAGAGAAATAGCCCTGTTTTTTTCCCTAGAAATGACGAGCTTATGAATGGGAATTGTTTTTCAATCCGTTTTATTTTATATAATAGTGTTCGACTGATCACACTGTTTAAAGGTTATTATAAGTATCATTAGAAATTGTGATATTAAATTTGTGTTGATATTTCGTGGCCGTAAAAACACATCACTACTCACTAGTATATTATAAGAGTAAAATGAGAAATTTTAAGTTTAGTTTCTAATATAAATAAAATAAAAAGTGTCTATTTTGTTTTTTCATATAGAAAGGATACCACATAAAACGAAACAGACCAGAGGAAATATCAAATAAGTGGACGATACCCATCACTGATACGAACTCATTAATTGATCTTACAAGTTAAGACATATTTTCATTGGTTTTAAGCAGTGTTTTAAGAGGCTAGGCGTAAGGCGGGGCGTTTTACATATGCCTCAACGAGGCGTAAGCCCCGAGACACGGGCGTAAGCCCCGTGGATATTTAATTTTTAGTATTTCATAAAATAATATAATTACAATAAATATTTTTAAATAGGTAAAATTACATAAAAAATAAAAGAAAACTGTAAATAAATGAAAAATAATATATATTATATATATAGATGTGTTTGATCCTGATCACAAAATACTAATTAAAGCAATCGATTATACACCACTTACAATTTGTATTTATATATAACATAACTTTACAAATATAAACAATACAATGAAATAAAAGCTATTATGAAATGCAAATTAACTCTAACTTCTTAACTTTCAAACAATGAAAAATCACAATTTCTTGAAACAATATTACTATCAAACTATCCATTTTATCTCCCTATAAGCAAAAAATCAATAAAGCTTTATCAGTATTATAATTAAAATGTAACTCCTTCCTGAATAAAATAAAATTACTTTCAAATAGAGAAATAATAAAATATGACAATTTTGATACATAGGACAAAAGACCAAAGATAAGTGAAAATGTACAATTCGGCTACGTATTTTTAAAAGAAATATTAAGTGATATTCACCCTCACGATGTTCTCAAATAGTAAATATGCAATATTACGACTTGTTATTTGAGTTACACCTAATCTTCTTATTTCTATAGATGAAAAACTATTAAATATCATTCATTTATTAAAGAATTATGAGGGTCAACGATTATAATTAAAGAATTTAACATATAATTTGTGTAAGAACTGTTAGGCGAGCCCCGAGCGTTGGGCGTTAAGAGTGTTTAGGGTGTACAGTCGGGCGCTTAGGGCGTAAGTCTCACAGGAACTAAGCCCCACACGTGAGCCCCGAGGCGTTTTGCCAGTGCCCGCCCTGGGGCTAGAGTCCTGAAATTATTTTTTAAAACACTACTTTTAAGAAACGAATCGGAAAACAGGCGAGTCATCATGTGTGACTCAACACTATGCAACTTCTGTATACATTAAAAACAACCCTTTCAATTTATTGATTCAAGAAAAATAAAGAAGACGGAAATATCACGACACGAAAACTAGGATCGTCTATCAAATATATATGTAAAGGATCAAAAAGGGATCACTAGTTAAGTGATAAGTACACAAATATTGATCATTCATAACAATTCACGAGTGGAAACAAACATAAGTTTTTTTTTTTTTTTTTTTTAATCTCAGATTTAATAGAACGGAGGATATCTCTTAGATACGCAATAAAAATGGAACGATAAAAGAAAAAAACCAAATCATGACCTTCACTTAAGTACACAAATCTTGATAATTCATAACAAAACACGAGTGGAAACAAACATGTTTTTTTTTTAAAAAAATTTCAGATTTAATAGAACGATGGATATCTCTTAGGGCCCGTTTGGTACGAAGGATAAACATAAATAGTCCTGGCATAAGAATTTAGCAATTTCTTATTTCTTGTTTGGTTAGTAATCATGGGATAAGTTATCCTAGGAGTAAAAATAGTGTTGGGATAACTTATACTTGCCATAGGATGGAATAAGTTATTCCCGAATAAGTTATCCCGCGATAAAGAAGAAACCTTTTCTTTTTAGAAATTATCCAATGTATCATACTTTTAGTCCAACATACCAAACAGTTAATAAAAAATAACTCCAGAATAACTAATCTCAGCATAATTTATCCGAACGTAATTAATTTCAGCATAACTTATCTCAACGTAATTTATTTTTGAACCAAACGACCCCTTCGGGATACGCAATAAATTTGGAACGATAAAAAAAAATCATTGACCTTTCACAAACAACAAATATAAACAAAAAACAAAAGGTGGATAGCAGGGGAAGTACCAGAGCCAAAAGAAGATTTCTGGGGCTATGAAACTTCTCCCAATCTCTTTCGTTAGCAAAATCATCCATTTTCTTCTTAAGAAGATCAAGCGTTACACTCATCTCTTCCTCCTTTGAAACTCCAGTCATCTCTCTCTTTTTAATTTTACTTACCTAAATTGGAAAAGTTTTGTCTAAGACTTGGAACGGACACAACTAGAAAAAATAACACAAGTGAGAAAGCAGGAAAAACAAAGAGACAGAAAATTGCTTGTCTGAATTGTGATTGCCCTTTTGGCTTTACTACTACTGCTATTTATTAACGTGAACAGAGTCGAGAGACCAAAAAACAGAACCAATCTTTTCTTGTTTGGCTCACGGGAAACCGGCTATTCCCAGTTTGCACACCCTAGTTTTGATTGAGGAGTTACCTGTTATTGCTTTAACAATCTGACTATATCAAGATTTACGTAATTTAAGATTTAATTAAGCTCCATAATTATTAGTAATAATTTTTTATATTGATCCTTGTGATATATGACATAACACGATTTAACCTTCAATTAATTAAAATGTGTATTTTTGATGCTTTATGTAAAAAATATGTTATATTCAGAATAGTTTTAGATATATTATTGTCAAATATGGAGTAACAAGATAAACTTAACATAGCATGTGCATAATTAAATGGTGGAGCAGTTAATAATTATGCTCAATTGCGTATCAGAGGACAACTCAATCCAAAGTGGAGTAGAATACTTGATAGATTATATAGTTACCCTGTCTATTTCTCTACCTGTATATGATTATAAATAGATAGGAAAGCCTTGAGGTCCAGTGCTAGAGACCAACATGAACAGGCGGTTGTACATATCTCAATTGGTTAAATGAAATGTATATATATATAATTCTGATTTTTTTTTTGAATATTTACAATCAAAAAGATCAAAGTACTTTTCAATTAATTAAAAATTAAATGCGATGAATTATATATTATAAGAAGTAAAATATTTTTTTTAATAAATGTAAAGTTTAAATTCAAAAGTGTTAGTAAATCACTAATAATTAATCAGATATCATAAGGAGTAGATCAAAACTTCTTTTCTAAATAATGGTTATCACGCGTAAGTGTGCTGTGTGCATAATTATTTTTTTTCCAATTTAAATTGACACTAGTCCAAAACAAGGATCCTCACTAAGATACTTGGGAATACTCGTGTGTATTGGGGTCCATGATGTTTTATGCTTATTGTTGGTTTTAATGGCGCGAGCCAACAAAAGAGAGAGTCTGCTCGAGACACACTAACAATTTCGGCGCGTCATCTTCGAGTCATACTTGTAATACTTTTTGACTATTTTAATTCCTTCTGATAATTAAATTGCCTAGTTTGTTTTGTTCAGTTTTTGGAGGCTAGAGAAATAAATTAATGAATTACCGTATCAGGATATTGGGTTTTAAGAAATTTCCATACTTTCAGAGGATAAATGAAGGAAAAAAGATAATTGAATTACTATGTTAAACAATCTCAATCTGGGTTGATTGCAAAAGTTTCTTGCACATAGATTATTTTTATAAGTAATATTTTTGGGGACTAGAGATATTAAATTAATGAATTACCATATTAGGATATTGGTTTTTAAGAACTTTCCATACTTTCAGAGGTTAAATGAAGGGAAAAAAAACTGAATTACTATGTTAAACAATCTGAATCTGTGTGGATTGCAAAAATTTCTTGCACATAGATTATTCTTATAAGTAATATTTTATAGCAGGTTATATGCGACTATTACTACCCAGTATCCACTAAAATTCTCCCTCTTAAATAAATTGCCTAATTTGTTTTTTTTTTTTTTTGGAGACTAGACAAATAAATTGATAACTTACTAGTAGTAAATATTAGGATGAGTTAAGAACTTCCCATACTTTCAGAGTGTCAAAGGATTTTTTTTTTTTCAAAAAAAAAAAAACAATTGAAATATATGTAAGATGTGTGGATTGCAATACTTTCTTCCATAAAACACAATTTGCAGAAAGACGTGTCATACAGTGTAAACATACCATTATGGTCTGTCCTCCATATATTATTCTTTCGTGATAACTATACATGTTAGGGTTAAGCCTTAACCCTCCACCGATGGGGGCTTTGCGGCTTGGCTGGAATATAAAAAAGAAAAAAAAAATCTTCCGTAGAGATTACTCTTATACTAAAATTTACTGAAAAGAGTTCACTTGAAATCAGAGGCGGATTTAGGATTTGAAGGTGATGGGCAGTGGCGGAGCCACATAGGGCTGAGGGGTTCATCTGAACCTCCTTCGGCGGAAAAAAAATATTATTTATACATGGGTAAAATTATTTTTTATGCATATATAAGAGATGTTGAACCCCCTTTGCTTCTTTGTATGTTTACTTTTTTATATTTTGAACCCCCTTGGTGAAAATTCTGACTCCGCCACTGGTGGCGGGTGCCACAATTTTCTTCAATGTACATCTTGTTAGGAACGTGTATTTGGGTCGGGTTCATCTCTTTTAAGTTTTCGGGTCAACTTAATAGGCCGTTCTTTATTTGCAAATATGAAAATTACATCTCAAAAATCAAGAAACGAACATAATTAATATCTTAAACAAGGAATCACACCCATTAATAACAGAAGTAAAATCAACATTTTCACCAAAGAACTTACATCTTTTATGTACATTAAAAAATGAACTTGCACAAGTAAAATGACATCTTCAATAAGGGAATTACACCAATCAAAATAAGAAAAATAATAGAAAAACTCTTAAATAGGTAAATTACACCCTATAAGTAAATGTAGAATTAGATAAACTATAAGTTCTAAAAAATAAATCATTAATTTCATGTGTTTTCTTAGCAATGCTTACAAAATTTTCATCACAATTTTAAGTAGTAAAGTGATTTAAATAGAATTTAATAATTATAGAAAAGCACGAATTTTTATAATACACTCCCTCCGTCCATTTTTATTTATCCACTATACTAATATAGATGTCCACTTTTACTTGTAAGTTTTATAGTTTGAAAACCCAAGACATAATTTACGATTTTATACCCATTTTACCCTTATTATTAAGTACTCCAACTCATTTCTCATTTTATTTATTGATTATTAAGAGTGGCCCAAGTCAAATATAGACAAGTAAACATGGACGGAGGGAGTAACCAACAAGATAAATTATAAAAAAAATTGAATTTTGATCTCAATCCAAAATTCTCATTGAGACCCAAGTTTTCGATTTAAATACTCACAGATTTGAGATTAAGAGAAATGCTTAATATAAGGGATTTTAAAGTTTCTATTTTGTGTGTTCTCTCTAGAGATCACAGATAAAATAATAGAGTAGAGAAAAGAAAATATAAATAATAAAAAGATAAATAGAAAATTGGGAAAGCCAAAAAGGGAAATGACTTGGTACAAAGGAACTAAAAGCACAAAGAAAAACATGAGTCGGAAAATGTTCAAGATAGATTCAAACTTGTGTCTACCAGCCATGACACCTTTGTCTAATTTGCGACTGGGGTGGCGGGATTAAATATTTAATCTAATTTAAGTAAATTGCAACTTAAGTATATAAAAATTTTATCAATCTAGGGAGTGTCATGCCACCCCTAACCTAAAGGGTGAATCCGCCCCTGCTTGCAATAAGTATTTTTACTAAATCACTAATACTTTTGGTTGTCCAAGGCTAGAGAAAAGTGTAGATGTTTAGGAGAAACGCTGCTGAAGGGTAAAAATTTATTCATATCCTGTATTACACCAAATTAAGGATAAATGACATTATATGCTTTTACTGTTGAGTTTTGATGACTAAGAAACAAAACACACTTATGACTAAATGTGTGAGTTAGGCCCGATTGATGATAAATTGTGACAATCAAAATAAAGGGTACTAAAGTTATTGTTGGGTGGTGCGAATAAAGTACCACACTGGTAGCTGAAAAGAAAAAAGGGGCTACTTATAATGAGTTGGATACTCTTAATGATGTGAGGCCTTTTGGGAAAAACCGTGTGGGTTTAGCCCAAAGCGGACAATATCACATCATGTTAAGAGTATCTTTGGGCCGTTTTAGCCCAACAAATTGGTATCGGAGCTTGTGGTTATATTTGATTGTGTTGATTGTCTATTTGAATGATGGAGGCGAATATGAGCAAGATGGTTTGTTTAAATGGCAGTAATTACCATATTTGGAAAAGCAAGATGAAAGATCTTCTATTTGTCAAGAAATTGCATTTACCTGTATTTGCTTCTAAAAAACCCGAGTCTATTGAAGATGAGGATTGGGAAAGTTTGTGGTTATATTAGGCAATGAATTGAAGATAATGTTCGAAATCATATTGTGGATGAGACAAGTGCTAAAAGCTTGTAGGAAAAGCTCGAGACACTTTATGCTTCGAAGACTGGCAATAATAAGTTGTTCCTACTGAAATAATTGATGAATATTAGATACAAAGAGGGCAGTCCTATTTATGAACATATAAATGATTTTCAAGGTGTCCTTGATCAGCTGTCTGCAATGGGTATCAAGTTTGATAAAGAAATATAGGGACTTTGGCTTCTTAATACTCTGCCAGACTCTTGGGAAACTTTTCGAGTTTCTTTGACTAATTCTACTCCCAGTGATGGTGTAACTATGGAATATGCTAAGAGTGGTGTTTTAAATAAAGAGATGAGAAAAAGATCTCAAGCTTCGTCTTCTTCAGCTTCACACTCCGATGTTTTGGTTACTGAAGACAGAGAGAGAAGCAATTTTAGAGGTCAAAATGACAGAGGAAAAAGTAGAAGCAAGTCAAGATCCTCCAGGTACAAGAATATTACATGTGACTATTGTCACTTGAAAGGGCACATCAAGAAACATTGATACAAGTTTAAGAGAGACTAGAAAAAGCAAAAGAAAAAAGACGATAATGAAAATCGTGTTGCTGTTATTGCTGAAAATGATCTTCTTGTTTCTTGTGGTAAAAATGATATCAATCTTGTTTGTGATGATTCTACCTGGTTTGTGGATTCAGGTGCCACTTCTCATGTCACGCCATAGAAGGAATTATTTTCTTCTTATACTCTAGGTAATTTTGGAATGTTACGAATGGGCAATGACAGTGAGGTTGAGGTATTTGGCATTGGCACAGTTTGTTTGAAAAGTAAGAACGACTCGAGGTTGGTTCTTAACAATGTTAATCATGCTCCATATGTTCGTCTGAATTTTAATTTCTATAGGAAAGCTTGATGATGAGGGTTATGATCAAACTGTTGGTGGTGGGCAATGGAAGCTTCTTAGAGGGTTAATGATTGTGGCTCGAGGTAACAAGATATCTGACTTGTACTTATTTCAAGGCTCCATTTGTGGTGACTCAGTAAATTTGGTAGAGAATGATACTTCATTAGAGTTAAGGCATAGAACGCTGAGTCATATGAGTGAGAAGGGGATTGATAACTTGGCTAAGAAGAATTTGCTTTCTGGAGTGAAATAAGCAAAGTTAAAGAGACGTGTTAATTGCTTAGCCGGGAAACAGAAAAGAGTTTCCTTTCAGAGTTATTTGCCTTCAAGAAAGATTGATTTGCTGGAGTTGGTACATTCTGATTTGTGTGGTCCTTTTAAAGTAAGCGCTTGTGGTGGTGCACTTTACTTTGTGACTTTTATTGATGATCATTCTCGCAAACTCTAGGTATTTTCTTTGAAGTTCAAGGATCAAGTACTTGATGTGTTCAAGACTTTTCAGGCCTTGGTTGAGAGACAGACAAGGAAGAAACTAAAATGCATCATCTCAGACAATGGTGGTAAATACATTTGTCCTTTTGATAATTATTGTAGACAGCAGGGTATTCGGCATCAGAAAACTCCTCTAATGACTCCTCAGTTAAATGGTTTAGCAAAGAGGATAAACAGAACTCTAGTTGAGAGGGTTAGATATTTGTTTTCAGATGCTAAGTTGTCAAATTCATTTTGGGCATAAGCACTTAATACTGTTGCTTATGTTATCAATTTATCTCCTACTGTTGCTTTAGATGGTGATGTCCCTAACAGAGTGGTTTGGTAAGGATGTCTCTTATACTCATCTGAGAGTCTTCGGGTGTAAGGCCTTTGTACATGTTCCTAAGGATGAGAGGTCAAAGCTGGAAATTAAAACTAGGTAGTGTATCTTCATTGGTTATGGTCAAGACGAATTTGGCTATCGTTTCTATGATCCAGTTGAGAAGAAACTTGTTAGAAGCCGTGATGTTATGTTTTTTGAAGACCAGACAATTGAAGATTTTGACAAAGCTGAGAAGGTTGATTCTCAGAACAGTGAGAGCTTAGTTAATGTTGATCCAGTTCCTGTGACTATTGCACCGGACAAAAATCTTCAAAACAATGAAGATCAAGTTGATAATGAAGATGGTGATCATGTTTAGAATGACCAGCATGATGTTGTTGATGCTCCAATAGAAGATGATTTGGTTGGCCAGCAACCAGCTGCTATTGATGCTCCAGAGAGTTCTCTCAGAAGATCCATTAGAGAGAAAGTACATTCATCTCGTTACTCTCCTAATGAGTTTGTACTCTTGACTGATGGGGGAGAACTTGAAAGTTTTGATGAAGCCATGGATAGTGAAGAAAAAGAAAGGTGGTTTGATGATATGCAAGATGAGATTAAATCATTGCATGATAATCATACATTTAATCTGGTTATGCTTCCTAGAGACAAAAAATCTTTGAACAACATATGGGTTTTCAGGGTGAAACATGAAGATGGTAACCCAGTTCCATGGTACAAGGCTAGATTGGTTGTCAAGAGCTTTAATCAGCAGAAGGGAGTTGATTTTGATGAAATCTTTTCTCCAGTTGTGAAGATGTCATCCATTCAGGTTATTCTGGGCTTGGCTGCAAGTCTAGATTTATAGTGTTTCTTGATTGCCGGGATGGCGATTTCCTCCACATAGTCGGGAGGGGGAGAATTGGTGGGTTTTTTGTGTTTTCCCTTCTGATGTGGAATTGGATTAATAAAACCTAATCCAATTTGGACCAGACCACTTTTGTGCTAAAATCCTCTATATATAGGATCAACTTAGGTCTTATTTTCATAACACAAGAGTGAATTTATAGCAGCCATATAGACAAAAAAAAGTGATAGAGAAGTGCAGATTTTAGTCCAGAAAATTTCTGCTACAGAAGTCCTCTTTAAAAAGTGTTTCCTGATTCGTTAACCATTGGATCGTTCTCAAAGTTGTACTGGAGGTTCTCAACATATTATTATTCAATTTCAACGGTGAAGATTGGATTTTGTGGAATATTGCTCCAGTTTTTGAGTATGAACAGTGGCTCATTTTTAGGGGTCATTTCTCTCCTTTCTTCACTTGTTTTTGTGCTATCTTTTATGTATTGTTGCTCCTTGTTTGGCGTTGATATTGTAGCCATTTGGAGAACATCATTGTAACTCTTGTTGATTATAGTGGAGCTTTTGTGGGCCGGAGGTCCGTGGATTTTTCCTCTTCACCTTGAAGGGGTTTTACCACGTAAATTGGGTGTCTCTTGCAATTGATTTGCTTTTGGTTGCTTTGCTATTTTGTTGTTGATATAGTTGTTGTCTGGATTTTCATTTGTGCTAGTATTTATTATCTTCTCTTGGTTCAGATAGTGTGGGAAGTTTTGACTTGGGTATTTCTTTCGTTGTTACCTCATCGTGCAATTTGGTTATTGCTTGTTTCTTCCCAACAGTTACAGGATAGGTGAATAACTTAATGTACTATGGGTTTCATTGTCGTGGAAAATTTTGTAGTACTACGATCTTCCGATCACTTATTTGTGCTTACACTAACACTCAATTTGTATCATTGTTACCCATCATTTCATAATGTATTGTATTATACTGTGTTGTACTATTTTGTAGATATAATATTTGGATAGACTGTATCATTTGTTGCTGTTTATAACATTTTTATTGTTTGTTTGGTTGTATCTTACTGTATTGTAACTGGTAAATTTACTAAAATGCCTTACCCTATTGTAAATGTTAAATTTATCAATGCTTACTAATAAAAATAATTTAAGACAACTTCTTTCTGCTAATCCGTCACGAATTATGCCTGGTAAATATATTAAGTTGTTAAATTCATGCAAATTCCAACAAAATTAATGAAAAACAGATTATTAATATTAAAAACAATAATAAGTAAATTTGTTTTTCATTAGAAGTGCCTTATAAATTCAATCTAGAAGCAACAGGGAGAAAATGTGACTGATGCATATCCATTTTATGTCATACAATATAGGTACTTAACTCATTTCCTCACTGTTGAAGGAGACGATGATCATCAAAGTTTTTCACCAAAAAGTAGAAAGAGATAAAGAGGAAGAAAGAAAAAGAAAGCATATGTGCAAGAAGTTTACGGAGGAAGAAGAAGGAAGACATAGTTTTTTTTTTTATTTATATCAAACAAAATCCAGATCCATTTTTTTTTTTTTTGTTACAAAGCCACCAAAAAGGTGGAGGTTTATTGATAAAGAAAATTATGTACATATCAATTCAAAAGTGATTGATCAAAGAAATAACAAAAACAAATGAAAGGAAAATCAATCCAAAAGTGATTAATCAAAGAAAGAAAACAGCAAAAGAAAGGAAAAACAGCAAGTGGAAAATGGAAATATAGATGGAGATTGAAACAGATTATTAACAACTAAGAATATAAGGGCCTTGACTTGATAACATCTATTACACCTTCAAAGTCTCACCAGTGGAATGTTTCAAATCATGTGAATCATTCTTCAGGCAGTCTTGAAAGTAGTTGTAGTCATCTGTGGAGACCTTCTTTTGTATGTAAACCAAAACCACTCTCAAATTTGTGCCATTGCCAAAATATCACGAATCATAGCATGGACTTTTGTAACATCCATATTAAGGAATGAGCATGATAAACACACTAATACCACCTTAACACAGTTGCTGCATCAGTCCATACTATATCATTCTGCATATTGAATATGGCTCTTTTGTATATCCTGATCATCAGTCTGGAGCTCTATCTTGTGCTGTCCTTATTCTCAAGTTTGGGAATTCTAGCCTTTTCTATGTTCAATATCTTCCTAGCTTGACTTGGTAACTCATGGAAACTGTTAAAGCGAATTGTACCTGCAAAATCAAAAACTATGTTAGTTAAAAAATCAGCAAGTCCATTTCTTTCTCTGTGTATGTGCACCACAGTCACCATTTGATCCCTTCTCATTCTATTAATATCCTCCACCACCTTTGAGATACCCCACGGGATTTTCCATTCTGCAACTATGATCATCTTCCTTGCCATTGAATCAGTCTCCATGATCAGAGGGAAGAGTTGCTTATCTAAGCAGTATTTTAAACCCATTCTAATAGCCTCAGCTTCTGCTAACAAATTTGTTCCATCTTGTAACTTCTTAGCAGCAGCATACACCAAGTCTCCCTCCTCATTTCTAATATAAAAAGTAGCAGAACTTGGCCCTGGATTACCTTTAGCAGCTCCATCAGTATTACCTTAAACCATCCTGCTGCAGGTCTCATCCACCTTATCACTTTATAAACAATTGAAGGTTTATAATCTTCAAAAAACTGCACAACGTGATGCCACTTTTTTGGAACATTCAGCCCACTGAACAACACCTTGCATAACAAGTGTATGTTCAGATTGATGTCATATATCACCCTATTAAAAGTCATGGTGCCTTCATGCAATTGATTGTTTCTCCATTTCCATATTTGCTAAACAATAAAAGCAGGAACAACTTTAAAAACAAGTTTCAGCTTATAATGACATTCTGCCGCCCACCAGCTTCTGATAGCATGTTTAACTTGAACACAAATCATGGTCAATCCAGCTGCTGCATTAAAGATTCTCCAAACTTTGGCAGCAAAATTTCCATAAAGAAATAAATGATTAATGGATTCTTGCTGAGCAGAATTACAACAGCAACACTTAGAGACTATAGTAATGCCAATGTTTAGGTGGAATTAAATAATATAAGGTAAAGGGTAAAATAAGGTTATGAAATATTAAATAAGGATATAATTGGAATGAAAAATTAGGTAACGATGGGATAACACCAAATCGGTTGTTACATAAAATGAGCTTTTCGCTGTTATATAACGACGGAATTTAACAACACAATACAATACATTTTAAATAACAATCAAAACAAATATTGTATTTGTAATAACAATACAATACAATACGATACGATGGGTAACAACAGTCCAAACAAGGTGTAATTGATATTGTAATGTTCTGGGAAAAGTTTGATTCTAATCAAACTGATTATTAATTTAATTATAATATATTGAGAAAGACTTTGATTTTTACTAGGACTAAAATTGAAAAAATCGCATGGTAAGGTAAGTGTAAAGTCGGTAGTTTATCTCTAAGGTCAAAGATCTTTTGGAAATTATTTCCTGTTATGACTGCTTATGCAACTAAATACTAGTAATTAATATGACCTACATATAAATACTTGGTGTTTTTCATTGAGGCGTGTTACGCACTTTCACAAATCACAAGTTGTTTAAAACATATTGCGAGCAATTGTAGGCACACATCATTCATAAGGGTCTTAAGGAAGGAAAGTGCAAGGAAACAAGTTGATCATTAGTAATAGTTGTCGTTCATTGGATTTTGAAGGAACTACTTCGTTAGGGTTGGAGAAGTTTTGGCATTCTTCCAATAGCTTTGGATACCTGTTCCTAATCAATATATCAAGTTTGAGCTAGTCCAGTGTAGTTTTCATTGTATTAGCCATTAGGCATCCAGTTGTACCTTTTTTTTACTTATTTTAGTGAAGTATTTGTTTTCCCTTAAAACGGTAACAATTAAATTTATACGTGGTTTATAGGATATGTGTCTAGATTAGTAATTGACGTATAATAATAATAATAATAATAATAATAATAATAATAATAATAATAATAATAATAATAATATGCAATAATAAACGATATATTGATGAATAAGAGAGAGAGAGAGAGAGAGAGAGAGAGAACAGCTTAAGAAATCAAAATATTGACTCTGTGAATTTGGTCCGGTCTTTGTAATAGCGTCACTATCCAGAGACAATCAGTAAGAAAGCTTTTATCTCTATTTTCATATTGCAAGTGTGAATATCAATGAAAGACTAGCCCTAAAATGAAGGGGGCTCACCCCTGTTTATAGCAAATAATAGATAGGCCTTTGTATAACCCTAAAAAAGGGTTTTTAAGGAAACCTTAAAATGGATAAGATGGCGCCCCGTACGAATGCCAGAGATTCCGTACGGATGTTAGCGCAAATCATGGAGCGGTTAGGCAATATGTGACCTGGCTCGTAATGGATACTCCGAACATGTGTCGAGTTTCTTCCCCTTAAGCTTGGGATTTCCGTACCTATTAACATACCCTCGGTTTCCGACATTTTGATTTGGAAAAACTCACAACTCCTTGGCTCTCGTCCCCTTCGATCTTACCTGAGGCTAATGATCTCATTCTTCTCTAACCTCGTACCGAACAACCACAATATTTACTTCATTTTTCATCGTATGCAAATTGCTTCGATTTTTACCGTATACAGATAGTCCCCATACTTTCCGGATCGAAATTTTACCGAAGTGACGGGAAGTGGAACGATAACCTCGGTGACTTCTTTAGAAAGCTTTCCTTTGAAGACAGTCGGGAAATGAGACGTCATTTCGCGTCACGTCTCTCTGACTTTGGACACGTGTCTTCTCTTAGTTGGACGACCCCTCGGTAACTGCCTCAAAGTTCATCTATAAAAGGCTGATTATTTTCACTTTTCACTTTTTACTTTTCACCTCTCGGTTGTTTCACTCATCTTGCTTTGCTTCTTCTTAAATTTTCTTTCAAAATTCTGAGCCTTCGATATTTTCCGAGAAACTCCATCCGAGGCCGTAAAATCTTCTCAGTTTTCCAGAAAATTTCCTTTATACCTTCATAACTTCATCCTTTTCATCTCCAAATCTTCATATCTTCATATTTTTCACCTTCAAATCTTCATATCTTCATATTTTTCATCTTCATATTTCAAACTTCAAACCTCACAAAATGGCCATGAACACCGATTCAACTTCCAAAGATGTTCCTTCGGTTCCTTCTCTGAAATCGAGGTTGTCGCCAGCCCCAGAGTCGAAGCTCAAGCTAGTTCCTTCGAACCTTGGGCCAAGGACACAGTCCCTTCGAAATACAATTTCGACCATGAGTTCATCGTCGAGACAACAGTAAAAAAAAGTCTGATCGGGGCTACGACGTCAGGCGTTACCCCTTATCCATCAAAGAGGCACATCTCCCTAAAGTCCGAACTGACTGTGGTTTGGACAATATCCCTATAGAGATTATTGCTTCCGGTGATGATGAACCGATCACTGACTTCAGGGAAGGGTACTCGTATATCTACCCCTACCCTTTTACTTTCAAGCTCGACCCTCAAATAGACTCGGTCATCCTTGGAATGTGCCAGACATATAAAGTGTACCTTGCGCAAATTGGTCCGAACGTTTGGAGGATCGGGACCTACCTTCGCTTCCTGGCTAACAACGTGAATGTCGATTTTACCCTGCACCATCTGATCTAGCTATACTACCCGAGGATCTTTCGTGGCAGAGTTATAAAGCTCGCCAAATGCGGCAGGAACCCAATTCTTTCCAGCATCGATGAGAACAGAGATCGAGGTTGGTATGAGAATTTTGTTTAGGTTAGAACTGCGGATATCATATCGGCAGAGTTCATGCCTTTTCTCGAAAGGTGGAACGACAAACGTAAGTTTTATAGAGCTTATTGCCCTTTTATATGCTTTTGATCATTCCTCTAACTATTTTCGATGTTTCAGCCGTTGGATTTGTTCCGGAGGCGGTACTCCGCTTTTCTAAGTGGATCGAGAGTATCATAAGATAATATCAGCACTAAGAGCGGACATGGAAAGATCTATCCCACGACAGATGGACAGCACAAATCATGGTATCTTCCCTTTTTTCTTTTCTTCGCGTCATTTTATTCCGTTCAACTTCTTTCCGAACTAACTATTTTGATACTCAGGTTTGGGAAGAGGTTCCTCGACCCCTCATCCCACACCAGCGAATGAACCCTCCACGCTGGGTTCTGAGTTCGACGCTTTAGAATCAACACGACTTATCACAGAGGCTGAAAAGAAGAAAAGGAAATCTAAGTCTTCCAAGCCCCGGGAGCCATCTTCGGGGGGACATTAAAGGAAGAAAAATCATAAGGATACAGGAGGTGCATCTAAGGTTCGGGTTTGAGGGATCACCGCGATGACGACATTTGTGTCGCGAGAATTAGTTTCGTCCCTTTTATCGTTGCTGCTACCGAGGCATAAACAACTCCGAATGAGAGCACCGCAGCCAAAACTGACCGGCCCTGCCACAGAAGGGGAGGGGGGCTGAGACCCCTCTAGCCCCTGTAATAGAATTTTTTCAAGCTCCGCTTCCTTTAAGGGTCGTCGAGATGATCGAGGATGCAAAAGACATTTTCCCCAAGGCGGAGCCTATGGCAAAAAGGGCTAGATGGGCTGAAACAACTTTACCTCCTCGTCCTGCTCAATCCTCGTAGTAGAAGATTTTTTATCACATGTTCCCCGAGAATGGGACCGCCGATAATCCTCCTGCAGTGGTGGAAGCTACTGGGTTCAGACACCTCCCTATTCCACAAGTATCGAGGAGGGCTACCCGGTCTACTGACTCTGGCTCGAGGTCTCGGCTTGTAGATGTTTTCCCAGCTCCAAATGTAGAGCCGCGGAGGACTAGATCGACTACGATCACAGTTCCTGAAGATTGTAGCTTTCTATCTCGACCCGTGGGGGTGGCCATTTATCTTCGACCTCTTGTATCAAAGTCTGATAAAGAGAAGATGACCGGACTCTGGTGGCAATTCCTTCTCAACGAGAGTATGCATGCCGGCAACCGGGTGAACATTTTTCTCCCTTTTTTCCTTCCAACAGGTTTTGACTTATTTTGGTGTAACTTTCAATGTTTTCTGATTTCTAACTTTGTTTCCTTTTTTGCAGTCTGTCGTGCTTGAGAATGAAGGTTTTCTTCGAGCTCAGTATGAGATAGATGATTTACGGGCCCAGTTGGATTCCCAAAGCTGAGAGACTGAAAAGTTCAAGGTTCTCTTTTCGCAAAAAGAAAATCAATTGAGTCAAATCATCGGTCCTCCGACTTTCGGACCAAACTTGAAGCAGCCAAAAAGGAAAACCTTCGGTTAAAAAATGAGCTCGAGGATTCGGTCTAAAAGAACAAAGTCCTGGAGGAGGACAATAAGCAGCTCAGTCGAGGGAACTCCGAGAGTATCACAAAGCTCGGTGAACTAGAGGCTACCATTTCTCAATGGAGGCAGGAACTGGACTCTATTAAGAGCGAGGCTGCAAACATGAAAGAGCAGTTCAGGCAGGTTGAGTCTGAACTGGTTGTTGAGAAAGAAACCTTGAAGGTTGCCGAAGAGAAAGCTGAGAGTTGGGCCTGGGCCAATGAGGAACTCAAGAGTGAGCTCCATGCTGCGGTTTAAGCCAATGACGGGCTTCAGTACGAGTTGGCAGCTTCTAACCACATTCTCAATACTTTGAGTGAAATGAAAAAAGGCTCAGGATGATCTAGATAAAACCCATAACGAAGTTCAGGCTACCGAAGCTCGGTCCATCCTTCTAGTAGAATATAAGAAGTGGAAATCTCGGAGGTCTACGCTTGAAGCGGCTCAATGAGGTATTGTGGATATTTCTGCTCGGATTTTCAAGGCAAAGGAACTCGAGGATAAAGCCAAGATAATACTCGATGATAGTTCCGAAGAAGCCTCTGAAGAGCCTGGCTCTAGTGACTCAATTTCTTCTTCGGTGGATTAAATAGGTTTAGAGGGCCTTTGTATTTTGTTTCAACTTTGTAATCTTTACAAGGACGGGCTCTGGCCCTTTATGATATAAAATTTGCTTAGGATCTCTTTTGCCAGTATTTCTTTTGATCATTTTTTATACCTAGTCATATAAGACTCAAGTTAAATGAACAGATCCTTGAGTCAGATAGAATTTATTATATTTGTTTCGTTTGAGAACAACTTAGGCTCAACCTTGAGTCCTTAACAATTTTCATCTTATCAGACGAGAGATTAATAATTTCGTTTTTTTGAATAATCTAGCTAGCTTAACTTATGAGTTTGGGACTCTACTTATACCAGTTCCTTTTCATCCGATATATTAATGAGGGCTCATCCGTGGGAGCCTTTTTATGCTTTGTGAATTTGGACGTCTCTGAACCACTTCGGGCATAGGGGTCGAGTAATTAATAAATTGAGCTCGATTAATTATTACCTTGATGCCTTCGTCTATTTTGTGACGGCAACCCCCAGTCGAGGGTAGCCCATGGGCCTTAACAATTAGTTACTCTCAGGTACTTTCGTAAGAGAGCATATTTGATGCGTATTTTCACCAAAGTATTTTTATTCATATTTTAAATAATTGTTTCATACAAGAAGCTAAAGTCTGGGCACAATTCATTTGATTGTTTGGCCCTTACAACGAATCCTAATGCAGAAGGTTCGGTAAATACAAAAACCAAAAAATGTTTCGACTTCGACTTCACTTCTTACTTCGTTTCTTTGAGTTTTCTTGATCTTGTCATTCATGGTGAAGGTATCATAGTCCCCTAATGTTTGTGTGCGAAGCATGAGCATAGGAATGCTATAGAAAATGACGTTATTAAATCCCCAGTCCCCAGCACTTAGCTGGTCTTCGAGTCCCCAGCACTTAGCCTGGTTTTTAAATGAGAAAAGTAACACGTTATACATTATTGCCTCGTTAAAAACCTTTCCGGAAAACTCACTTCGGGATAAAATCGAGCTAAGGAAAAAAGAGTGCAACACGTGTTTTCAGACCTAATTCTACTTTCTTCGAATTTTGTTCCGGTTTGAACCTGCAAGGAAAAGGTGAGAATCGTTGATAATCACAAAGGGTTAGTAGCTCGTACCTTAGCAATAATATTTTTTCAAGTGTGCCACGTTCCAGTTAGGGGTGTTCATGGTTCGGTTTGGGTTGGTTATTGATTAAAACCATAACCAAACCAATTTAGTCGGTTTTTAAATGTCTCAAATCATAACCAAACCAAATAAAATAATAACTACCGGTTTGGTTATTGTCGGTTTGGTTCGATTTGATTCGATTTTTCGGTTTATGACTAGCAGCCATGAGACTTATCAGTAAAACATTAAAAAGTTGAAAAAGACATGTTTTTTTTATTCAAACGATAACTTTTATTCATAGTTTAAGGTGGAACATACATCATAGAAACATTTTCACTATTAGTGATAGTGTAGTACTCAAGTGATCCAAAGTTGCTAAACTATTACATATAGAGCTAAAAACTAACTTAGTAGTGACTGCACAATTTTTGTCATCTTAATACACATACCTGGAAATAAGTAGAGCGTAGGAGCTTTTAGTCATTGTTACAAACATACATATTAATTAAACATAAAGCCTACCTAAAATTAAAATGAAAATATATGAAATAAAAAAAACTTTGTGTAATGATCCCAAACTTTGGGGCAATACTTGCATTTTGCCCTCAATTCTCCCATTTTATTAAAAAAAAAACTTTGTGTAATGATCCCAAACTTCAGATGTTTTTCTATCATTATCCCCAAGGCTATGGTATCGACTACAAGGAGTGGTTCTTTTCTACTTTTTAGGAGGATTACCCACGGAAGAAGTATTAGGGCATTACCATGTGCTTGAGTTGCAGCAAATGCTGATGTTACTGAAGTATCTTCTATAGGAATATCCAAATCTACAACCTATGTCCTTTTCGTATGAAAAATATTAGAAGTTTAGGACCCATTCAGACAAGAAAAAAGAAAGGTATAAACTCGAAAAAAAAAAAAACAACATAAAATTAAATGGTTGACAATGAAAGGCTAAAAATTTAAGTTAAAGACATTAGACTCTAACGTGAGCTTCTGTTAGTACATTTACACTTAACACTTAAAATAATTAAAAGACTTAAGACATGGGTTTGGACATATTCTTAAAAACATGGCCTTAAACAATCATGTGAAATAAGTAGACCAAAAATCAAATTAATGATTAAAAGGTATAAAATATTTATAATTATTTATGAAAAACTAATATTATACATATAAATAATTATAAAATTTATGTATATAATTTATCGGTTTGGCTCGGTTATTTATTCGGTTATTTTTTAATAGAACCATAACCAAACCAAATATTATCGGTTTTTAAAATTTGAAACCAAATCAAACCAAATGTCGATTTTTTTATTCGGTTTGGTTAAATTTTCGGTTTGATTTTGGTTTTAACCGAAACCGTAAACAGCCCTAGGTCCAGTTGTTATGCAGTTGTTGGTCGTCTCTGGTTTCTAATTGATACGACCCTTTGCCGGTTATTCCAGTTATCTTATATGGTCCTTCCTAGTTCGGGCCCAATTTTTCATCATCGGGATTCTTAGTATGTAGGGTAATTTTCTGAAGCACTAAGTCCCCAACTTGGAAATGTCAAAGATTCGTTCTTCAATTGTAATATCTCCCCATTCGTTGTTTTTGAGCTGCTAAACGGACCAACGCATTCTCGCGAAGTTCGTCCGCTAAGTCAAGCTCTACGGCCATAGCCTCTTCATTTGACTCGTTCGTCGCATACCAGAATCTTAGGCTCGATTCTCCAACTTCCACAGGAATTAAAGCTTCCGCACCATAAACCAGAGAAAATGGTGTTTCTCCAGTACTTGACTTCGATGTTGTCATGTATGCCCACAGTACCTCCGGCAAAACTTCCTTGCACTTATGCTTCGACTCTTCCAGTCGCTTTCTTAGATTTTGAATTATAGTTTTATTTGTTGACTCTGCTTGTCTGTTTGCACTTGGGTGATACGGATTCGACAAAATCTTCTTGATCTTCAACCCTTCGAGGATGTCATTGACCTTATTACCAATGAACTGTCGACCGTTATTGCAAGTTATCTCGGAAGGAATACCGCATAGACAAACGATGTGGTCCCAAATGAAGTTAATGACTTTCTCCCGGACTTTATCGAAGGTCTGTGCACCCATTTAGAAAAATAAGTCAGTCATAAACAAAATAAACCGAGCCTTACCAGGATCCCAGGGCAAAGGACCGACAATGTCCATTCCCCATTTCATGAATGGCCAAGGGGATAGGACCGGATGCAGCAACTCCCCCGGTTGATGAATCATCGGTGTGTGCCTTTGGTATCCATCACATTTTTGGACAAAATTTTTGGCATCCTCCTCCATCTGGTTCCAGTAATATCCTGCTTTAATTATCTTTCGAACCAAAGCTTCGGCTCCCGAATGGTTGCCGCAAGTCCCTTTGTGGATCTCCCTCATCCCATAATATATTTCTCCGGGCCCCAAGAATTTAGACAAAGGTCCGTAGAAAGATCGGCGATACAACTGGTTATCGACCAAACAAAATATCGCAACTTTGGTTCAACGGGACCTCGACTCCTTAGAGTCCGCCGGGAGCTTCCCATTTCTTAAATAGTCTATGTATTTATTGCGCCAGTCCCATGTCAAGCTATTGTATTTATCTCAGCGTGACCATTTTCCACTGCCGGATTCATCAATTGAACGACCGTGCCAGAATTGAATTCCTCCGCTCCGAATGACTAACCTAGGTTGGCCAATGCATCTGCTTTGTTGTTCAGTTCCCTCGGTACATATTTCATAGCCCACTTTTTGAACTGGTGTAAAATTACTTGCTTTTTTTCCAGGTATCTCTGCATTCGTTCATCTTTGACTTCGAAAACACTGTTGACTTAGTTCACGACCAGAAGAGAGTCGCACTTTGCTTCGATAACTTCAGCCCCTAAGCTTCGAGCTAATTCCGATCTTGCAATCATAGCCTCATACTCGGCTTCATTGTTAGACAATTTTAAAGTCCTGATTGATTGTCGAATAATATCGCCTGCAGCGGCCTTAAGAATAATTCCCAGTCCGGACCCTTTCATGTTTAATGCTCCGTCTGTGTACATGGTCCAGATTCCCGAGGTTTTCCCCGAAGTTAGAAAAAGCTCTTTTTCTACCTTGAGAACCATTGCGGATACGAAGTCGGCTAAATTTTGGGATTTAATAGCCGTTCTAGGTTTATATTCGATGTCATAACCACTTATTTCTACGACCTATTTCGTCAACCTTCCTGACAGCTCTGGTTTATGCATGATATTTCTTAATGGGTAAGTGGTTACTACACATATGGGGCGGCATTGGAAATAAGGTTTCAGTTTCCTAGAAGCACTTACCAAAGCTAAAGCCAATTTTTCCAAGTGAGGATAACGTGTCTCTGCATCCCTTAATGTTCTATTCACATAATAGATAGGGAATTTCATACCTTTTTTTTCTCAGACCAAAACGCCACTTATCGCGAACTAGGATACTGCCAGATATAAGAACAGTTGTTCTTCAGCCTTCGGTGTGTGCAGTAAAGGTGGACTCGACAAGTACCGCTTTAAGCCTTCCAAAGCTTTTTGATATTCCGGTGTCCATACGAAGTCATTCTTCTTCCTTAGCAGCGAAAAGAACCGGTGACTTTTATCCGAAGATCTTGAAATGAATTGGCTCAAAGTCGCGTTCCTTTCGATTAACCTTTGCACTGCCTTTACGTTGTTAACCACTTCGATGTCTTCAATGGCCTTAATTTTGTCCGGGTTGATTTCAATTCCTCGGTTCGACACCATAAAACCTAAGAATTTACCGGATCTAACTCCAAAGGCACACTTCTCCGGGTTTAACTTCATGTTGTATTTGCAAAGTATGTCGAAGGTTTCCTGCAAATTCTTCAAATGGTCCTCTGTTTCCAGGGACTTAACTAGCATGTTGTCAATATAAACCTCCATTGTTTTACCTATCTGTTCTTTGAACATTTAGTTAACTAGGCGTTGGTAAGTTGCACCGGTGTTTTTTAATCCGAATGGCATTACATTACAGCAATGAGTCCCATATCTGGTTATAAAAGAAGTTTTTTCTTAATCCTCCGAATTCATCTGAATCTGGTTGTACCCGGTGTAGGCATAAAGAAAACTTCCGACTGTCGCATCGATCATTCGATCAATGAGAGGCATAAGGATGAATCCTTCGGGCATGCTTTGTTCAAATCTTTATAATCAATGCACATTTTGAATTTATTACCTTTCTTTGGCATGACCATGACATTAGCTAACCAGTCCGGGTATTTAACCTCCTGGATGGAACCTATTTTAAGATACTTTGTTACCTCTTCTTTGACGAAGGCATGCTTCACTTCGACCATCGGTCTCCTTTTTTGTTTCACTAGGGAATTTTTCTTATTGAGGCTTAACTTATGCATCATTACCTCCGGTGGTACACCTGTCATGTTTAAATAGGACCATGCAAAACAATCGGCGTTAGCTTGAAGAAATTCAATTAATTTACGCCTGAGCTCCGAGGTTAACCCCGTGCCCAGGTATACCTTTTTGTCCGGCAGGTGCACAAACAAGATAATCTGTTCTAGCTCTTCTATGGTAGACTTGGTTGCGTTCGAATCATCCGGAAGCATGAACGATCTGGTCACACCGAAATCCTCTTCTTCGAAGTTCAGGCTCATCTTTTCATTTTCTTCACACGAACTGACCGAGCCTCCATTATTTAATTGCTATTTGGTGTCTTTGCCTTTGGTTGATTCAGCATCCTTTAGGGATGGTTCCCTTTGGGTGGGGGGTGCTTCTTCGACCGCGAACATATCCCTTGCCGCGGGTTGCTCGCCACGGACCGTTTTTATCCCTTCCGAGGTTATAAAACTCCACATTTGATGTAATGTCGAGAGTACTGCGCTCATGCTATGAATCCGCGGTCTGCTGAGCAACGCGTTGTATTTCGTCTCGCCCTCGATGACAAAGAACATCGTTTGTTGAATAGTCCCGGCGATGTTTACCGGCAAAGAGATTTCTCCCTTAGTAGTTTTGCTTGCCATGTTGAATCCGCTGAGAGCTCCAGTCACCGGCATAATTTGGTCTAGTAGCCCAAGTTGCTCTACAACCCTCTATCGGATAACTACCTGGATCAATCACAATACGTTTAACTTGAGATTTAAAAATAAGGATAGAAATTACCAAAGCATCATTGTGGGGCTTAAAGATGTCGTCTGCATCCTCATCATTGAAGGAAATAGATCCTTCGGGTACATAATCCCTGGTCTATTTCTCTCGAACAGCCAAAAATTTGGTCCTCTTCATCATCAGACCTCGTGGAATTTCCATTCCTCTAATTATCATATTGATCACGTGTTGAGGCTTCATGGGCTCAACTTGTTTGTGATTTTCCCTGCCTTTATAATATCCTTTGGCTCGGTCACTTAAGAATTTGCGAAGGTGACCATTTTTCAATAACCGAGCTACTTCCTCTCTCAGTTTGTGGCAATCCTCTGTCCCATGACCATGAGTGTCGTGATATGAGCTGGGTCGGATCTCAGTGGCCGTGGCCACCTTGCAACTTTAAGATTGCCCATGGCCGAGACAAGATTTGTGGTGTTAATGTTGAAGTTGTGGCCGAGACAAGATTTGTCGTGTCCCCATTGTTGGCTGACCCGCTAGCATCATTTCTCAACAGGGTCCTATAAGTTATGTACTAAATCATTTCAACCCTATTAGAATGCTCAGTCAAGCTTGATGGGTCACAAAACTCACTCAGTTCCTACTTTTAAAAACAATAATGACACTTAAGCAATTTTTAGAATTTCAAATTCCAAATCAACTTCCAAACATGACTTAAGGCCATCTTCACAGAGAACTATAAACATATTAACCATAAACTCAAGATGTAAAGGACTTAGTACTAGTTTTGTATCCTAGTTTTAGCAATCTAGATAGTAGAGGGACAACAAAACATGATCATTAAACCCAAAGTAAACTCAAAGTGCCCCGTGTTACAGGGTACAACTTTACCATGATTCCTCAGGTCTCTATATCCAGAGGCGAATCTAGGATTTCATGAGGATGGGTTCACTATTGCTTTAGAAAATAATGGCAAAAATTAAAAAAGCTGCCCGAGTTGGGGATTGAACCCATGACCTTCAGAATACAAAGATAACCTTTGACCAGTGCTCCACTCAACCTATTATGACCATGTGTTCACTTAGTTAATATTAGATATATTTTCAGAATTATACACATAATATATCGAGATTAGTCGAGTGACCATGTGTTCACATGACCCAAAATTTACACACAAATTAGCCCCTGTCTATATCTTAGTTTAACTTCATTCAGAGGTCATAAAAGCTCAGCTAATCACAAAAATTGCCTCAACAGACAAGCAGTCTTATAGAGAACATTAAGAGAGAGCCTTAAGCTGCTATTCCCAATTCTTTACTTTAGGATTTGGGCAAATAGATTCAACCACAAATACTGGATCGGAATAGAGTTCAACTAAGATGTAAGAGATAGCCAAATCAGAACTAGAAAATCCCCAAGGATAGGAGGGAATATTAGACTATCCTTAGGAATAAACATGAGTCAAGTAGGGTCAAAGCAAATCACAAGTGATGGAAAACTCTCATGGAAACAATTACAAGTCTCAAAGGAGGTTCATGCCACTGTCCTAGGTCACAAAGTGATATGCTCAAGAGAATTACAGTGAACAGGATAGCAAATGCAAGTTGCGGGATCAGTCATAAGAAAATAAAAAAGGAAAGTCATGAAACTATCATTATGCTCAATTTTCAGAATCCCATTTTGAGGTTGAATTCTAGTTTTAGTTAGTGTCAACATGGTTTGGCAAACAAGATGGTTATTTAGAACTTATCTGGCCAAGGAAAACTCACAGAATATATCAGCAATGACTCAAATGAAGGATTGATACACACACAAGACCTAAAGAGATTCAAATCATTCTAATGGACAAACTAGACAAATCATAGACTTATCCAGTTCCTACTCTTAGACAAATTCTTCTATTTTTTAGAGTCTTTAATCCACATTTAACCATTCTCCTGTTCCTCAAACAAGTATAGAAGAATCAGGGATTGAGAAGTCATTCTTTATAGATTTGGAAAGAAAATAATCTCAAAGGAATGAAAACAAGTTCTAGCACACATAATACCAAGCAAGCAGAAGTTTAAATGTCTTTCAAGTTCAATATGCAGGAATAAAGGTATGAGCATCATATTATGAGGTTTTAAAGTTATTTTCTCAACTTAAATAATCCTAGAAGATCATTGAAATTTACACACAAGGCAGATTCAAACAAAACCCAGAGGTGTACATAAACAAGTCACTTTTTCCAAAAGATAATAAAGCCGTAAGTTCATTTTTTGAAGCCAATTCTTATTTGATGATCACTTAACCATTTCAGAGATGTTCATATAACTTCAAGATACCATTTAAACTAGAACTTAACTACTAATTAATGAACACAAGAAACAGGCTTACTGTAAGACTCTAAGCAGCTTTTAGATGATAAACATATGGCAAACATCTATAAAGCAAACCAAGTGATCCACACTTTATTAAAGACCATCCAACAACTAAAAGGTGAACTAAATAACCATAACAGGACTAAAGGTACTCAAGAACTACAAAAACAACAACAAAATGGTCTCAAAAATAAAAAATTACCCTTCTAGCCTCTTAAGAATAACGAATGAGGCAGTAAACAAGATCCAAAGCAAACACCTGACTCATTTTAACCTAGAAAACCTTAATACTCAAAAGTTAATTACTTTAAAATCTTTTATTTTTCTTTTTGACCTTCATTATATCCCCATTATATCATGATTGCCTTGATATTTTAATGAAACAGTAACTTAACAAGGGCTTGTATCAAAATAGACTTAAAACCACATATAAATAGATACAGATACCGAGTTCTTCAAATAGAATCTTAAAATATCTTTGAAATCAAACATAGGAAGACAATACACCAAACAAGTTGAAACATGAAATAAAGAAAGGCTAAAATAGGATTATACCTTTTTATGGGGCAACCAAAAGATCAAAATAAGAGAGATTGGATCACAACTTCAGCACCAACACCCAAGATTCTTTAAGGCAGCCCTTGTTTTGAATTTTCTTATATATATGGGAGTATATTTTGAATAGTATATATATAAAAGTATATATTAGTATTGTTCTTCTTTTGATTATAGTGACATATCAATAGGAGTAGCCTAATAAGTTTTAGGGAAAATCATGGGAAAAAGCCTATCTCAATAAATTTCCCCCCATTTCAACCTAATTCGAAAAACAAATTTAAATTTTCAATAATAACTCAGCAAATTCCTCAACAAGTTGTACTGATTGTACTACTACCAATCATAAAACAACACATATCAAAAAATATAACAAATTTATATCCTAAAATTCAAATAAAAATAAATCAACAAAATACTAGGATAGTACACTTAGTCACCAATAGGACAAAAAAACCAGTACATCCAACGTATACATTGTATATATAGGATAGAAATCCTAAAATAGTACCCGAATTATACAAAGTCTTTTGGAAAATTACCCTAGGTCCTCTGTTTATAGTACGTGGTGCATAAATTGGCTAGGAACTCTTGGTTCCGCCCATGGCAACCACATACTCAAAGAATCTGAGCAACATCCCCATTAATCGACTTAATTCGAGCCTAACTAATCGCGAAATCACAAATTTAAACTTGGGAATGATGATAAGACAAGACAAAGGGTAAAAACCCTCAAAAATCCGGTGAGAATCAGCCATGAAACACTGCAGATTTTGATTGCTAAAGAAACCCTAGGAATCGTCATTATCGCCTGAGAAGGAAGAAGGGGAGTTGGGGTGGGGAAAATGAGCGGGGGGGGGGGGGGGGGGGGTGGAATGTTCATTTTAATAAACTTCCACCCTCATTTTTTTTAAAAGTCCCCCCCCCCCCCCCCCCCTGTAGTTTTTAAAAGGTTTAATTCAATCCCTCACTCCATTTTAAATCAAAAAATAAAAACCAAGTATTGAAATCTGCATATAATTTAAATGAAAATAGTTATTTAGGCTGATTAAAATTTTAAACTCGTAGATTTAAAATTTTAGCTTTGAAACAAGCCTAATATTGATATAGATTTGGAGAATATTTAGGTATGTGAAAAAATGCGATAAAAAATAAGTCATAATTCATACGTCGTCTTAATTAACAATTTTTCCAAGCTAGACGGAGCGGGATACATATTTTCTTTTTGAATTATATTTATGAAAGTAAATAACTCGTAATTGTTAATTGTTTTAGGAAAATAATAATTAAACGTCAATTTTTGTAATTTTCTCGGGATTTTTAAGTTTCCAATTTTTTTAAGGGAATCCTTACACCGTCTTGGACTCGGGAAATTTAAAAATTAAAATACGTGTTTTATTAGGTGAAAATTAGGTGTCAACAATTGCCCCTTCGAAGTTCAAGGATGGCAAGGCCATCCTTGAGCTACGAATTTGATAAACCTAATTTTATCGAATAATAGAAATTACAGCCCCTCTTGCGCAATATTTCGAAAGTATGGCCGAACCCTAATTTCTGAGCTTCCTACATATCTCAGGCTAAATAAGAATTCAGGCCGTTTGTAGTTCTGACTCTATGAGGACTATGAAACAAAGAGTTTTCTTTAAACTATCTCGAGGTGCCTTGAGATAATTATAGGAGTATGGCCGATCCTCGAAACTTGAGTAACCTACATATCCCTGGCTTTGGGAATTAGGCCAATTGTAGTTCGACTCGATAGTCCGAAAAGGAATATCCCTTTATGTGGGAATCCCTTTGGCTATTTCCGGTTGAAAATCCAAACCGGAGGCGGCTTTTGGAAAGAATTTATTAGTGTTGATGCTTAAAGTGATATCCAATCCCTGGTGTAGAAAGCTTGACTCTAGTACACGGTTTTTGAACGGTTTTCCAAGAAAAGTTCCACGTCTGCTCCGCATGTTTTGAATTCGGCTTTTGCTTCCATTTTCGGTAGCTTCTAGCTCGTTTCCATATGCTGAGTCCAACGTGTTAGCCTTTTGAAAATTTTAATTTTAATGTAGTCATGCCTGAGTGGCATTTTTCCATTTTGTTGATATTGAGGTCATCCTCCAATATTTTGTCTGTCTTTTCGTAAATGCTTGTCCGTCTTTCCTTCTTTTTCCAGTGAGTACGTGTTTTTCGTGTATTTTTTTTGAAAAAAAATGATCTACTCTGGATAATAATCACGATACTTTGACCGGCTCCTTTTTCCGTCATTTTCAGATGTTTTCATTGTTCAATGATAACTTCCGTTGGGATCTGAGTCGGGATATACCGCATTTTGCGAAACCTACACACCCCAGTCCTGTTGTCATTTTCGTAAGCAAGATGCTACTAATGAAAACCATGTTTTTAAATGCGGGGTCATTTTTGTTTCTTATGACATCCGCCACCCCTGAAAATTTGGACTCACATCATTTTCACATATTGCGGTGACAGTAGCAAATCTGTTGTCGACTACATCGTTATCCTCATCCGAAGCTTGCGGTATACCAGTTCGGGACTACATCACTTATAGTAAAAAATACCCAAATATAGACTGCACAGCAGAGTGCAGTATCATATTCCTTTCATGATAACTACTAACCTCTATGTCCAGAATTACAACATTTAGTCAGAATATTCAAGTTAACTACTGCATACTCAAGTGCGAAGCCTTTTTTCATGACTACCACCATCTCTGAACCATGATTACTTTAACTTGAAATAAACAGCAGTAGCGACCACAATTCTTGATGTAGGAATCACATTCGCATTTCATCAATTGTGGACATCGACCTCGGAATTATGCTACCTATTTTTGGCTATATGTATGGATGACGACTCAGCCCTTTCGGCACGTAGTCGTTCAATCCATATCGTCATCTTGCGGAATAAAGCTTACCTCGGTGGCAAGACTGACACCTTCCTTTTTTTACTCCGGGGAAGAATACCCACTTGTCGACAGGGTTCACATCTTCCAAAAGGACTTGACTCGATTGTGAATACGGCATTTCAATACCGATATCAACGCATCATTTTAGATTCTTATGACATCCATTCAGTCAATGTATCAAGGAAAGCCATGCGACGTCTAGGTCGGGGTCTCAATACCTTAACACAGTATTGTTTAGTGGAGTCCAGACTTTTGGTACCGTGATTATATCTTTCAGTAGTCTTTAAGGTTTTTCTTTTGTAAAGAATCTTCGTGCTCTGTAAAACGAACAAACTTATCAGCGTAAAGCAAACTTTACTTAGGGAGGGCTTTGTTACCCTTTTGTATACTCTTTTGCACTGCTATTCCTTGAAGCTTCTTCTTTCTGCTATTCCTTGAAGCTTCTTCTTTACTTGGCTTGTTTTTGTTACCCTGTTTTAACATTCTAGTAAACGAGTTAGTGTAAAACATCCATGCTTGTTTGTTCCTGCATCTACAGAAAATTTGTCAGTTTCCTATATGGTCGACCGCTCTCCCTGCGCATGGACTTCTTCCGTTCACATTTTCGCAGGACAGGATGCTCATTTTCCTTAAAATCTTTTATTCTCCAGCAAAAAAAAAAAAAGCGACGATTTTTGAAAATATATGTATATTTCGGTAGATTATATACGTTTCGAAAATGATATATTAAACACACACCCTTTTAATGTCTTGACATTGGTTACTCGAACAAGCTCTCCCGTCTCTTCTTCTTCTTCTTGATCTCGAATTGTGAAATTTTCGAATCCCTTTCGAAAATTTTGCCCCAGTTTGCATACATCTTTGTACCAACTCGAATTTTGCTATATCGAAGGAATTTTTGAGACCCTCTCAAAAATTCTGCCCCAGTGTAAGTGTGTACTTATCAATTCTTGATTTTATCGTACTAGAGGAATTTTTGAGATCCTTCTCAAAAATTCTGTCCCAGTGTAGAAGTTTTAATCAGTTCGTTCCTTTGAACTAATATATTTAAAGAATTTTTTAGGTCCTCTTAAAAATTCGGCCCCAGTTTCCTTGTGAGGTTACCTTTATCTTTCTCTCGCTAAAACGTTTCTGAGGTTTCCTAAGGTTTATTGGGAATTTAGTTTGGAATGACCGAGCTCGGGAGAGCGCCTACGTATCCTGTTTCGGGAATCGGGTCGAAAAGTAGTTCGGGGTAAATATATTGGAATTTTGTTTGTGAGACCGAACTCAAAAGAGCGCCTACGTATCCCAAAATGGGAATCAGGTCATTACATAGTTCAACATACATAATTTGGATTTTTGGGTAAAACGACCGAGCTTGGAAAAGCACCTACGTATCCCCGCATAAGTAGGGTTGTTCAAAACCGAACTGTAACCAATAATCCAACCGCATAATTGGCTTATTTGCTTTTTAGTATTGGGTTACCGGATTAACGGTTGGTGAACGGATTAAAATCTTACAGTTAATGATTTATCGGTGGCGGGGCGGATTACTCAATTTCCTTATCGGGTTAACCGTCAACCCGTTAAAAATTATTATATTTATTTTTTAGTCCTAGATATATAAAATATCTACCGTAAACCCAAATGCTAAAGCCCCATTCACTATTTTATTCACTTTCTTAGGAAATAACTGCCACTAGATAAACATTATTCGGTCTCCTGCAATATACTTGAAGTTATTTTTGTCATTTAAGACGGTGATTCTTTTGTTTGGTCCTCCTTATACAGGAAGAAACATGATTGCTAAGGCTAGGGGCACTAGAGCTCGTATAAATTTCATCAATATTTTAATTTCCAGTATTTTTCAAATTTGCATCAATATTTCATTGTCTTTTAGATCTAGCCGATACACCGTCCGTTAACCGCCCGATAATTGCTAATTTTATACCGAACCAACCAATATCTTATCGGTTGGCTAGCGGATTAGTATATTTAAAAGCCGATAACCGATAAGCCAAACCGTTAAACATAATTAACTGCCCGATCCGCCGGATAAGCGTCCCTACTCATAAGTATAGGGAATCAGGCCCTTGCGTAGTTCGTACATAATTTGGATTTGGTTTTTTCTAAAAAAAAATACAAAATTACAAGCAAAGGAAATACAATTAAAGTAACATAAACTGTAGAAAGTCTGAATCTTCGTAGTCGTCTTGTTTTCACAAGTAATACCTCTTGATGGATCCGAATTTATTGCTCTTGGCCACTCTTGACCATCCATCTCAGCAAGTACCACGGCTCCTCTCGACAGTACTTTTCGCACCATATAGGGCCCTTACCAGTTTGGTGCAAACTTTCCTTTGTATTCTTCTTGGTTTAGGAATATTAATTTGAGCACCAATTGCCCAATTTGAAACACCCTAGTTCTCACATGCATGTTGAAAGCTCGCGTCATTCTTTGTTGGTACAATTGACCGTGGCAAACAACAATCATTCGCTTTTCATCTATCAAGCCAGTTGTTCATACCTCTTGCGGATCCATTTTGCATCGTCCAACTCAGCTTCTTGTATTATTCGAATTGAAGGGATTTTTACTTCGGCTAGTATTACTGCTTCAGTGCCATACACCAACAGGTACGGAGTGGCCCCAGTTGAAGTCCTGGCAGTAGTGCGCTATCCCGGTAATGCATAAGGCAGTCGTTCATGCCAGTCTTTGTAGTTATCAATCATTTGTGGCCAGTAGTCCTGGCAGTAGTGCACTATCTTCTTGATGTTTTTGTTGGCGGCTTCTACAACTCCATTCATTTGTGGCCAGTATGCGGTTGAATTCTGGTGAGTGATTCGGAACTGCGCACACATTTCTTTCATCAAGTGGCTATTCAGATTAGCCCCATTGTCTGTTATGATTGATTCTGGGAAACCAAATCGCCATATGATGTTGCTGCGCACAAAATCTGTGACTACTTTTTTTGTTACTGATGAATAAGATGCTGCCTCCACCCACTTGGTGAAGTAGTCTATGGCGACCAAAATGAAGCGGTGTTTGTTTGACGCAGCTGACTCAACTGGTCCTATGACATCCATGCCCCAAGCGGCGAATGGCCAAGGTGACGTCATAGTATTCAGTTCTGTCAGAGGAACCTTTATCAAGCCTCCATAAATTTGACACTTGTAGCATTTCTGGACGAATTAGCTACAATCGTTCTCCATGGTCATCCAGTAATAACCTGTTCTTAAAATTTTCTTTGCTAGCACGAACCCATTGATGTGAGGCCGGCAGGTTCTAGTATGCACTTCTTCAATCAATCTTGTAGCTTTGATAAAGTCAAAACATCTAAGCAATCTCAAATCCGGGGTTCTTTTGTACAGGAAATTCTTGTTGAGGAAGAAGCCATTCGCCAATTTTCTGATGGTCTTCTTCTGATTGACGGTGATTCCTTTAGGATATTCTCCTTTCTCCAAGTATATTTTAATGTCAATGTACCAGGGTTTTCCATCAGTCTCTGCCTATACGAAAGCACAATGAGCCGGTCGATCTCTAATTTCAACTTTGACAGGATCGATGCACCTACTGCCAGGATACTGAATCGTGGATGCTATTATTGCCAATACATCAGCAAACTCATTCTGGGTTCTTAGTATATGCTTGAACTCGACTTCTTGGAACTGATCTGCCAATCTTTGCACGAGTCCGACATACGGTATGATTTTCTCATTTTTGGTGGCCCACTCTTCTCGAACTTGATGCATCAACAAATCCAAATCGCCAATTACCTGAAGGTTTTGCATATCCATGTCAAGGGCTAAACGTAGACCCAAAATACATGCTTCGTATTCAACCATGTTGTTGGTGCAACTGAAGCTCAACTTGGCTGCCACCGGATAATATTGTCCTGATTCTGAAACCAAAATGGCTCTGATTCCTGATCCTTTAAAATTGACCGCTCCATCAAAGTATTCTTTCCATCCTAATTTATCTTCATTTTCTTCGCCCTCAATTGTCATTATTTCTTCGTCTGGGAAGTAAGTCCAAAGAGGTACGAAATTGTCATCTACCGGGCTTCCGGCCAGTAGATCTGCTAATGCTTTCCCTTTAACTATTTTCTGTGTGACGTATTGAATGTCAAACTCACTTAAAAACATTTTCCATTTGGCCAACTTCCCTATAGGCATAGGCTGGCGAATGATGTACCTTAGGGGGTCCATTCTTGAGATCAAATGAGTCGTGTATGCTGCCATATAATGCCTTAACTTCTGTGACGCCTAAGTCAGAGCGCAACACGTCTTTTCCACCAAGGAATATCTGGATTCGCAGGGTATGCACTTCTTACAATTGTAATAGATAACCCTCTCTTTCTTGCCTGTTTCATCATTTTGTGCCAATATGCACCCAAAAGCATTTTCCGATACTGACAGGTACAACAGCAAAGGACTTCCCAGCCTTGGCTGGACCAAAACGGGTAGATTTGACAGGTATCTCTTAATTGTGTCAAAGGCTTTCTGACAGTCTTTTGTCCATTTAGTCGGAGTATCTTTCTTGAGGAGTTTGAGGATTGGTTCTATGATTACTGGGACTGGGTGATGAAGCGTCCAATGTAATTCAACATTCCTAAGAAACTCATGATCTCTTTCTTCGTTCTTGGCGGTAGGAGTTCTTGGATTGCTTTTCTCTTTGTGGGATCTAACTCAATACCACGACGACTGACTACGAATCCTAGTAATTTTCCAGCAGGCACTCCAAATACGCATTTTGCAGGATTCAACTTTAGATCGTACTTACGGAGTCTGTCGAAGAATCTTCTTAAGTGCTCAAGATGATCCTCACCCACTCGGGATTTGATGACGACGTCATCCATATACATCTCGATCTCTTTATGCATCATATCATGAAAAACAGCGGTCATCGCCCTCATGTAAGTAGCGTCGGCATTCTTGAGCCCGAAGGGCATTACCAAGTAATGATACAACCCCCCACAGTGTGATGAATACCGTCTTTGGAGCATCTTCATAATCCATCAGTATCTGATGATAGCCCGGGTAACAATCCACAAAAGATTGCACCTCACGCTTGGCGCAGTTATCAATGAGTATGTGAATGTTTGGAAGTAGGAAATTATCCTTTAGGCTAGTGCGGATAAGATCACAGTAGTCCACACAAATCCTTATTTTCCCATCTTTCTTTGGTACCGGGACTATGTTGGCTAACCATGTCGGGTACGGTGTCACCTCAATAAGTCCCGACTGAATCTGTTTTTCTACTTCTTCTTTAATTCGAATACTGACATCAGGCTTTGGCTGCCTAATTTTCTATTTTACAGGGGAAAATCCTTCAAGGATTGGCGATAATGTTCGTACTCAGACCCAGCATATCGGCATAGGACCAAGCGAAAACATCTTCATATTCTTTCAACAAACTCTGATACCCTTCTTTCTCAGCTACTGTCAAATGCACACTTATTTTAGTTTCCCGACCTAACTCTTTATTTTCTAGATTAACTGCCTCTGTTTCCTCTAGGTTTGGCGTTGGTTTGTTCTCGTATTCCTCTTCGATATCCATCAACCCTTTTGACTCAGTTATCTCTTCTTCTTGATCGTCATCATTTTTACTTATTTCGTAACATGTGATGACATTATTTGTGACCTTTGTATTATTACTGTAAAACAAAATAACACGGTTATTAATCATGTAAAAGCAATTTTAATTACGTATTTATATATAATCATATATACATATATTTTTATAGGTAAAGTAAAGCGATTTTGTCATATTGTAAACTTTGAGGTGTTTTCATTGAATTTTAAAAGAGCGATACAAACTGTGGTCCCAACTTAGAATGGAACATAGAGTCACTTTCGTTATTTAACAACACGTAATAAGAAAACATGAAAAGGCGATAAGCCGGGCCTCAAAGCCGACTTTCGCCTTTTTTTTTAATGAGCATTCTTTCTACTGCAGAGTGAACAACGGGGTAGAAGTCCATCCACTTGTTGTTTCCTCTGGCTCAGCACGACAAATCTCTAATGCTTTAAAGCATTCTTCAATGATAGTTGCGCATTCCTCTTCCCAAAATAACTTAAACCCTCTTCTGGATCTTTGCTCTTGTGACACAATGGGCATGGTGTGAAGGACTGGTATAGATGAGGGAACGACGTTATCATTTCAATGGGACCTCTCGGCCCATATTCTGCTTCTCCCTCTTCTGTCTCATAGGGCTCATATCCAACCCCAAATCGATATTTTCCATTTTAAATACTCACTGGTTCTTTGATTCCCTGTAACTTCTTTCCTAGACCTTTTCCGGGCTCAAACCCACTCCTTATCATAGTCATAGCAACCATTTTGTAGACCGGTGGCATAGGCATATCTTCATCATCTCCCCGACGGTCTATCATGGCTAGCTCAATAGTGTGAAAATCAGCAACAACTGGTGACTTCTCTATGATTAGGACGGAGTTGCCCAGATAGTTGTGAACACTTCCTTTATCGTGAATCACGACTTCTTGATCATCCCATATGAATTTGAGAGACTGGTGCAACGAAGATGCTACAACTCCAGCGGTATGTAACCAGGGTTGTCCCAATAATAAGTTGTAGCTTGTTTTGATATCCATGATGACGAACTCCACTACGAACTCTGCGGGACCTATTTGTATGTGTAGATCTATTTCTCCAATTGGGTTGCTGGTTGTGCCACCATAAGCTTTCACGTTTGTTCGACTATGGCGAATTTTGCCAACATCATACCTGAGTTATTTCAATGTCGTCATAGGGCATACATTCAACCCAGCCCCTCCATCAATTAGCACTTGAGGGATAATCTTGTCACGGCATTTGATTGTTATGTAAAAGGCTTTATTGTAGGACTTACCTTCCCTTGGTAATTCATCATCAGAAAATGATAGTCTATGCGCTCATACAACATACCTTACGATCTCGGCCAATGTTTCACTTGTAGTGTCGGCGGGTACTTGGACTTCATCCAAAGCTTTCATCAAGGCCAAGTAATATTGAGACGAACTGAGTAATAATGACATTACTGATATCCTGGAAAGAGTCTTATGCAGGTGCTCAATAATCGAATAATCCTTGACTGACATTTGCCTCCAAAAGTTTTTAGCTTCGCCTTCAGTGATTGGTATTTTCTGAAGGTTTTCGTGACGTGGTGCTTCGAGCACAGGTTCTTCTAAGGCATAACACCTTCCTGACCTGGTCATACCCTGAACCACAGCAGCTATCTCTTTTTCTTTATTGACCATTATCTGGTGCGACGATTTGATCACAAAGGGTGCATTCTCAACTGGTCCTGATGTTTTGAGTATGAATAGCTCGTTCTGAATTCAAGCGAATGTTGAGGGATATTTGAGAACGAAAGGCTTTCTTTTGGCTACAGTAGATGTCTCAGATTTCTTTATCAAAGGGCTTAACACTTCTTTTCACTCTTGTAAAGACAACAAGGTCGCGGTGCTTTCTAACCCTTCAATATCTTGACGAATTATCGCAGGGATCTCTTCCCATTCATCACCTTTTTCTATCATGTGAATTTGATTCCCTCTATGTTTTAGGAGGGGATTTGTGTCCACATTTGAAGGTGTTGGTTCCAGGATAAGCTTATGATTATCAATCATATCTTGTAGTTTGTGCCTTAGGTTTATGCAATATTTGGTGGCATGGCCACCTTGGTTAGAATGATAGGCGCAAGTGAAATCCGTCCTGTACCATCGATCCGTTGGATTAACAGGTTTTGGTGGAACAACGTTCATTCGCCCGACACCTCTTAGCTTGGCAAATAAATTGGTCCTTGATTCTAGCAAAGGAGTGAACGCTTTCGTAGGTTTATTTTGGGGTGCCTCATAGTTTGCTGGCGGAGGCTGGTTTTGGAAATTCTGGTTTTGTGGAGCTTGGTTATTGGGTGCTGACATTCGATAATTTGGTCGTGAAGCTCGGTTGCTAGGTGCTAGTATTTGATAATTTGGTTGTCGAGCTTAGTAGCCAGGTTGTGCGTACCACACAGACATTGGGCTATATTGGGGTGAAGTGGTTGTATAGTTGGTTGATAGAGGTGATTGGTAGTTATCTTGATTTTTGTGGGTTATCCCTTTTCCTCAGTTTTTTGGGCTAGCAGTTCTAGAAATATAGGTTATATCTTCTTTCTTCTTTTTGCCACCCGCAGCGCCAGATGCACCTGATCTGTTTAGTACACTAACAATCCTTCCGGTCTTGAGGCCATCTTCGATATCTTCCTCAACGGCGACAAAATCTGCAAAGGAGCTCTCTTTCATAGTTATCATTTTGTCAAAACAATCAACTTCTTGGTACTGTATGAATGTGGCTACCAGTTCAGCCTTAGTCATAGGTGGTTGCACACGCACCGCCTCATCTCTCCAGCGATTGGCATATTCTCGGTAGGTTTCGGTTGATATCTAATGGATTTTTTCTAATAAGAAGCGATCAGGCACATTTTCTATATTGAAGCGGAACCTTTCCATGAACGAACTTGCCATCTCTTCCCATGTCTCCCATCGACTGATGTCTTGAGAGATAAACCATTATGTGGCTGTTCCGGATAGACTTCGACTGAATAACCTCATGAGCAAAGCTTCATTTCCACCATTTCCGACCAACTGGTTGCAATAAGCTCTTACGTGGGCTCTGGGATTGCTCGACCCATTAAAGTGGTCAAAATTGGGAATCTTGAAGCCTTCTGGCAAACCCAGGTCTGGATGTATGCACAAATCAGAGTATCTTAGCCTCTCTTTCTTTTTAGAGCCATGTTCTAGTTCAGCAATTTTCTTCCCCATCTCCTTCTTGATTTTGTCTATTCTTGCTTCAAAGAACATTTCTATGTTCTCCAGTCCTGGCGAGGAGTCAATATGGGTGACATGATCTTGAAAAGTGACATTTGGCTGTACGGGATGGATCACAGGAACTCCTATTGCCCGAGGGGCTTGATAAGCATTTGTGTTTGTAGCGTGAGCGGGTGTTTGAAAAGCTAGTGTTTGGTGGGAGGAATTCCCCACATGGGTGGTGTTTCGCACCAGTGGAGTTTGAAAAGTAGCCCCTATCTGGCTTTGTAGGAAATGATCAGGAATTGGGAAGTCCAGATTTGGGAAAGTAGCTGGAGGTCTTCTAGCCTCAGCATTAGTAGCATTTTCTTTTTCGGCCCACAAGCGGGTTGTTTCTTCTCTAGCTTCAGCCAATTGCCTCATCAGTCGATTAACAACCTCTTCCAAAGGCATTCTAGAGCTATGTCAGGTGTTGGGGTACCCTCGACTAAAGCAGTTTTGTTTGGTGGCGGAGTTTCAGGCATATTTGTTTCTTGAGGATTTAAGGACACTGTAGCAGCTTTTGATCGGTTAACCGGTGCCAGCGAATCGACCCTTGTCGGTAAGAGAAAAAAACTCAAAAGCTCCCAAGTTAGCGTTAGGTTTAAGCACGAAACTCAAGATATCACATTTTTTGCAGTTTATAGCACATAGATTCATATATTTTATTTCAGCTCTTGACTAATTCACATTCTAAGGGTATTTCGGTCTTTTAGTGTTTTTGGGAATATTGATTTTTGGTAAGTGGTCTTTATGGTTGATTTGCTTCCTCCCATCCTATACTAAAGGGGATTTTTAATTTTTATTATAAAAGGACCGAGTCTTAAATAGACTACCTTTGTATCCCACCAAAGGGAAATCAGGTCCATTCGTAATTCAGGCATACACAAAAAAGGTTTTTTCCTATGCTACCCGAAACTTAGTTTTTATACCCTCACCAGACCTTAAGTAGGCTTCCCACTATCCCCAACGGGACATCAGGTAGGCGTGATTCCTTTACATAAAAAAGGAAAGGGATATTCTATCTTATTGAAAGCAGTAAAGGAATACTTATGTTTTCTACCCAACCATACTAAGATGGTGTTCATCATCTTCTTTATCTTCATCTTCTATCCCTGTCTTTCCATGACAATCCAAACATGGCCGTCATTCACGAGGCGTTCTAGTTCAAGCTTAAAATCCACACATTCTTTAATGTCGTGGCCAGGGCAGCCATGATGATACACGCAAACCCTTTCTCTTAGAGATCCTAGGCGACCTTGATAGGTTTGTGCCACCTCTCTTACCTTCTTCACACTACATAGTAGGGAGTGAATCTTAGCGTATGACTCTTCGAATTTGGAAAAGTCGTTTTTCCAGAACCTAACCTTTGATATCCTTTCTAGATGATTTCTTCCTTGGTCATGAGTAAGGAAAGAATGGCCCCCCACAGCTAGCTAATTTTCCGTTGGTCAATCTATTGGATAAGCTTCCTTTCCAATGCTCCACACTCATTGGTTGTATGACCTAACTAACTTCGGTGGTAGAGGCATTCTATAAATCATAGAAGGAGCACATGGTGGCAACAGATCTAGGCTTTGCGCGTACACTCCAAAGCTCCTCAAGGTCTCTAAGAGTTCTTGTTCGGACAACCCTACTGGCGTACCCCAATTATGTGATCTTGTGCCCTTAAGAACAATTGTCCACAAAAATGGAGGTTCCTAGAGCTGAGATTCGCGCGGGTCTCCATAAGCTTTCAGATTAGGGATAAGTAGTTCATCATTTCCATATGGTATGGGATCAAGCCATTCTTGTTGACTGAGTAGGACATAACTCCCAAGTGGTGCTTCTGGTGCCCTTCCCGGTTTTAGCCGCTTGGCAGGGTGTTGCTTAGTTAGTTCCTCAACATAAACTAGGAGGGTTTCAGCTTCTTTCATTTTCTCATTGGCTGCCTTAGTGGTCTGTATAGCCTCTTTCATTATAGCAGTGGCTAGGGCCATTCTATCGTCCCATTGTCGATTTTTCTCACTTGTCGCTTCCATGTTCTCATCATCACTGACTAGGTTGACGTAAGGAGAAATTGCACTCATGCTGTCTAGAGTCTCCATTTCCTATTAGCAAATCAACCTTTTAAAAGTGGGGCTAATTTTGATTTTAGGGGTTGTTTTTTCTTGGTTTTTCTTTTGGGTTGTGATCGGAATATGGACCAATCAAGAGTTTCGACAAAATATATGATTTTCACACAGCAGTTATATCAAATAAGCATTTAGACAATATATAATTCGCTTTTCTATACCTCGTTGCTCCGAGGCTACTAGCGTATGAAGCAGAATTGTGTCATATGTAAAACAAATGTATTGTTCCCAAAAAATAAAAATCTCGGTGCTTCTCATTAATAGTATTTTCCCAAGTGGGATTACAAGGCTTTTAAAGTAAATGCAATAATCAGAAAAAATCCACTCCACAGATAGAAATCTGCTCACTATCATCTCATGCCTTCTTAGCCCTTCGAATGGCGGTCTGAATGGCTACATGGGCTGGCATTAATGTTGTCCCGATCCACTAACCCTTCTGATCGTCGGGCAATGACGTCCCTGTATCCATGGCGCTCTTCTGACAAAAGTGTCGAGCCATTCCAAACTCTCCAATGAGGCATCTGCCTCGTCTGTCAAACTCTTGATTATCTCTTGATCATATTCTCTCTTTTCTTGATGATCTACTTATCTCCCTTTCATTCGTCGTTTCATTCTTTTAACCTGGATTTCATTCGCAGCTTCCCAATCCCCGGGAAATTTGTACAAATACGGCCCTGGAGTAGCAATACCAGCTAGCTCAGCCCTAAGCCACTCGTAGTAATTTTCATCATGACTTGGATTGTTTGGATTCTCATCCAACTTATCTTCCCTTATCATATTCTTCCAGTCTTTCTAGGCATCTTTTATACCTTCGATACGACCTTCTTCATAATCTCGTACAAACTCTCCCATATTACACACATTAGGAATGACCTGTCTCATACCAAACTGTCTATGTACTCTCAATGGTGTGAGGGTCTGATCCCCCTAACACCCATAAACGGTAAATATGGACACCTACGGCTCTTAACACAAATGGTCTTGGAGTGAAAATCAGGTACCCTCCACCGGATATGTTCTTTTCTCAGTCTGGAAAAGATATGAGTCCATCCTCTTTTATCTTGAACCCCACAAGATATAGCGGCGACTCCCAAATCATCCTCTCTTAGGGCCGGATCTCGGCGAGTGGATATACCGCTTGTGTCCAAATGCTTAAGTATCCACCATTAGACTAAGAGATTGCAACCCTGGAAATAATAATAACGGTTGCGGTACTTTCCCAGAGCTCGGTATATATCTGATAAGATGATAGGGATGATGTCGAAATATTTGGTAAGCCCATTCGTTGTAACTCCCCTAAGAACAGCATGGGAAACAAAGACAACTCGGGTGTCAATAGCTAGGGAGACATTTAGTGGAAATACCATGGTTCCCAGTAGGTAGGTGATAAAAGCTAGTATTTAGTTAGCTTCCCAGGACTGGAGTGAGAAAAACACAAGGATGTGGTTTTCGTACCCCTGTTTTGATGAATACCTCCCATATAACTCTATGAAGGCAATAGTGGGTCCCTGTGCCCAATCGGCTTTGTTAACAGTAAACATGTCCTTGATTTCTTTTGGGGTAGGTTTGTGAGGGATAAGGATATTTTGAGTTAATTTTGTTTTGAATCTGTTAGCACTTCCTACGCTTTCTAAGACATCTCTAATCTCCTCTAAAGTGGGAGTCATCTCTATCTCTCCAAATCTGAACACCATTTTGCCGTAGTCCTAATAACCAGTAATAATCTCTAGCAGACCCGGATCCCCAGTCATATCTATCAACAAAGGTAGATGTCCTATACAACCTTTTATCTCTTTCTTCTGATCATTAGTCAAATCTTCCCACCATATCACTAAACCTGGTGGTGGACCCACAACCATAACTGCACATCAGGAGACATCTATAAGACAGAACACTGTTAGTTCCCCGCCCCCAGGAACAGTAATTTATTTCACACATGGCACAATAATGCGTCTAAATAGCAAATAGTTGGATGCAGTGTCTTTAGGTTTTTACACTATCGGAACACAGTAAGGTGTATTTCCTGTCCGATTCAGGTAGGTCTGATATACCCAAACCGGTCTATGGTCAGCATGCACTATATCAGTAGGGATTTGGTTTCGCTCTACGCTAATTATTCTAGAGTGATTTTTCAAGCGAATAACACAGGTTACTCAAGCGGACAAGCTGGCGGTGGGCTCTCGAAGGCTGTGGGATGACCGCATGCCTACTCGATCTTAGAGACCTCCAAAGAATGTATCAAAATGTTTTTTTTAGTGAAGGTATGACCGCAACTCATCCCACGTCGTCACCCTTAGAAAAAATGTAAAATAAATGTCAGGAGTGGCGGAGTATGCATGCATGAATGACAGTTATATTTCGCGAAAATTTAAACACATAAACAATTTATATCATACAAACACACAAATTATTGGAACCCTTATGGTTAGAGCCTTAAATTGTCCCCAGCAAAGTCGTTATCTGTAGTTTTATTTTTTTCGATTCATATTTGCACTTGCCACATCTAAAAAAGAAAGTGTCCCGGGGAAGTACGGTTGTCAATTGTACCGGGAAAAAGAAAAAATGCACTTCTACGTAGATGGTGCTCTAAATCGACTTATTTTAGAGTCGCCACCTAATTTTTCGAAAATTAGGAAAACCAGTTCGAAATGGGTTCATTCAAAATGGTTAAATTTTAAAAGAATCATAATCTAACCAAAGTATGGGAAAGGGTTCTGGTGATCCCCCGGGGAAGGTGTTAGGCACCCCAGTATTAAGGACTAGTATAATACGGTTGACCTACGAGTTCTAATAGTATGCCTTTGTAGATATAAATTGTTTAGGGTATAAAAAATTGTTTCGGCTTATGTTTCCACAACAAAAGATTTTAGTCATTCATCAAATATACCATGTTTTAAGAAACAAAAGTGGTAAAATTTTACCCAAAATTGGGTGTTTAGGGTGTCGGACTAGAACACTTAGGCTAATACCCAAAGGCTCTTAACCTAAGTAGGACTCTACGTAACTCTACCGAAAAATAGTTTTGAAAAAATATTTTTTAGTATAACAAATAGTTTTTTAGGAAAATAATTTTAGGCATACTATTATAATTCGTGTATTAATCGTATTCTACATATATAGTCCATTTTTATTCTATTTTTTGGCCAAGTTTTGGTCAAGTTTTATTTTTTTTAGTCTAAGTCTAAATAGTCACAATTAGTCCCACAAGTTTTGAATATTAGTCCAAATCAGTCCACACGTCCAAGTCCACATGTTTCATAAATGTTCAAATCAGTCCCAAATTTCATAAAAGTCAACAGTTTTGGCCTTTTTAATCAAATCAGTCCCAATTTGCATTAATGCCTTAGAACTAGTCTTAAATTTGTAGCAAATTCGTTTTGGCGACTTTAAAATACGACAATATCATAAGGGTTCCAATTGGCACAATAATTATGTATGAAACAATTTAAAGTACATAATTTAAAATAGAGATAGAGAGATTGGACCAATCAAGCCCCAAAAGAAGGTATTTATGCAATCGATTTCATCTTAAATCCAACGTATGCTCCATTTTGCTCCGAGGGAAAGGTTGACTCTATCTAGATACGTTAGTGGACCCCTTGGCACCCACCAACGGGTTTGAATGAACAAAGATACAAATGGGTATGCATGATATTAGTATATATTCGTGAATTAAACTTAGTACAAAAATGGAAATTACAATAATTATTACACAAGCAAAAAATAAATTACAATTTATTTGGACTGACCCACTTAACAATTCAATGACGGTAAATGATAAAAAATGGTCCAAATGGGAAATAAGCCCAAAGCAACAGTAATGATAAGCCGAGTATAGTAACACAAGTGACAGGCCCAAATAACGAGCACAGGTCCTTATTTTCTTGAAAAATTTCTAAGTGTCAAAGAGTAGTATACAAGGTATACCACTTGATACACTATTCCATTTTTTAGAACTTTCTAAGTGTTAGGGCTGTGATATACAAGATACACTATATGATATACCTATATATGGAGAGCAAAACCCCTTTGGGAGGCATACCCTCCATATACCATATATGTTCCCCATATCCTTCCTTCAAATAACTCATCAAAACTACCCAGAAACAACATCAAAACTCCCAAAAAATACTCAAAACCCAGCAATGGCACACACTAACAGGTAAGCAAATTTACCTTCTCAAATGGCAAGTTTTAGGCAAGTAAATCAAGCAATGTTTCAGTAAAACAAATAACAAAAGATCTATGGTTTAAGCTAAGCAAATCAGCATCCCAAAACTCAATTCATCAGGCAGTTTCTACGTCAAGAAGCTTAGGATTAATCTAGTCTAGAATGAGAGCAACTCTTAGTAAAAAAAAAAAATTCAAAAATTCCAGTTTGAGGGGATTAATACAATGCTTCCATGAGCATAGTTGCAACCAAATATTTTTAGTTTACCTTTTCAACCTTTCCAGTTCAAATATCAAATCTTCATTCTTAGTTATATTTAGAGATACCAATAGGTTAAAATAATGCACACAGAGTCCCTAAGCACAGGTTAAGTCAAGCTAAAACAAACCCAAGGTTTCCAGCTTTGTAAAGTATTCATAGATTCTAAGTGTCACAACAAAAGAAATAGCCAAACATGGAGAAGTGAGGCAAGTAAGCACAAAAATGGTTTAAATAGTTCACACACAGAATCTCTTCTTCTTTTTCAAGTCAATTTTAACTTTTTTAAAAATGAACCAAATGTAATGTATTTTTCAAAGCAAATAGAGACAGCTTATGGTGTTATGCAAGGAAAGATCTAAATGAATGGAAAGTCGAACCTTCACAGAGTTCCCTAAACACTATATGTTGTACCAAGTACATTTTTTGTCCAGAATCAGTTTATTAATCAAGTCTTAATCACTATTAAGGGAACTTCATCTAAATATAGGGTCAAAAACAAGCAATCAAGTGAACCAAAGCACACACTTTCACAAAAGGTTTAAAGCTACTTTTACAGATTTAGTAGTCCATTAATTAAGCAAGCTTAGTGATCAATGGTAGGCAAAACAAAATTCATAATTCCAACTTCAATAGCTCATTCAAGTTGCATTAAACAACTTAACAAGAATCACAAAGATCAGTCTTGACACAGGAGAATTTCACCCAGTTTCAAATTTTCAGACTTGGGAAAATAAGCAAAATTGCAATCCATAACACAATCCCCAACCTTTAAGTCAAATAGGTTTGTTTCTTACAATTTTAGTCAATTTTAGCAAATAGCAAACTAAGTTATTCTGTAGAACAGCCAAATGGATTCAAGGCAGTGCCAAGCTTCAAGATAGCACATAGCCACAATTTATCCCTTCAAGGTCAAAAATAGGTTCCTTTCTATCCCTATATGCTTTAGATGATTCAGAACAGGAATAAGTGTCAAAATAAAAGGGAATTTCTAATCTTTTTTGTTATTTCAACTCCTAAGACTCAACTAGGCACACATAAGCATTTAAGAACTGATTAGGCTTCATTTTAACAAAATAAGTTCCCATTTTAGATCCTATATTAACAATCTGTAATCTCAGGGTCCTATAAGTTATGTACTAAATCATTTCAACCCTTTTAGAATGATCAGTCAAGCTTGATGGGTCATAAAACTCATTCAGTTCCTACTTTCAAAAACAATAATGACACTTAATCAATTTTCAGAATTTCAAATTGCAAATCAGCTTCCAAACATGACTTAAAGCCATCTTCACAGAGAACTGTAAATACGACGACGACATACCCAGTGAGTCCCACAATGTGGGGTCTGGAGAGGGTAGATTGTACGCAGACCTTACCCCTACCTTGGGTAGGGAGGCTATTTCCGGAAGACCCTCGACCCAAGAAAAAGCATAGAAAAGGTTAGATACGAGTAAAAAATTCAAAGCAATTATGAAAATGAAAACAACGAAAGTGAATAAGCCATGATAAACCATTATGTGCAAACAGATACTCACCGAAATTAAGGGACAAGAAACTAAAGATCAATGCACTCACAAGAAAGGATAAACGCGACTACCTACTAGCCTTCTACCCTGATCTGAGTCCTTCATACCCTCCTATCTAAGGTCATGTCCTCGGTAAGCTGAAGATGCACCATGTCCTGTCTAATCATCTTTCCCCAACACTTCTTTGGCCTACCTCTACCTCTTCTGAAACCGTCCATAGCCAGCCTCTCGCACCTCCGCACTGGGGCATTTGTGTCTCTCCGCATCACATGCCCAAACCATCTCAGCCTCGCTTCCTGCATCTTGTCCTCCACCGAGGCTACTCCTACCTTATCTCGGATAACTTCATTCCTAATCCTATCTCTCATAGTGTTCCCACACATTCATCGCAGCATTCTCATTTCCGCTACTTTCATCTTCTGAACGTAAGACTTCTTGACTAGCCAACACTCTGCCCTATACAATATAGTCGGCCTAACCACCACTTTGTAGAACTTTCCTTCGAGTTTTGGTGGCACCTTCTTGTCGCACAACACTCCGGAGGCAAGCTTCCATTTCATCCACCCTGCACCAATACGGTGTGTGATGTCATCATCAATCTCCCCATTTCCTTTTATAATAGACCCAAGATACTTGAAACTATCTATCTTCTGTATGACCTGGGTGCCAAGCTTCACTTCCACGTCAGTCTCATGCACTATATCGCTGAACTTGCACTCCAAGTACTCTGTCTTGGTCCTACTCAACTTGAACCCTTTAGACTTTAGAGTTTGTCTCCAAACCTCCAGCTTAGCGTTAACTCCGCTGCTAGTCTCGTCAATCAGGACTATGTCATTCGCGAATAACATACACCATGACACCTCACCTTTAATTTGTCACGTCAATCCATCCATCTCTAAGGAAAATAAAAACTGGCTAAGAGCTAATCCCTGGTGCAACTCCATCATAACTGGAAAGTGCTCCGAGTCTCCTCTCATAGTCCTTACCCTGGTCTTGAAACCATCATACATGTCCTTGATCGCCCTAATGTACGCCACAGGTACACCTTTAGCCTCCAAGAATCTCCATAGAACCTCTCTCGGCACTTTGTCGTATGCCTTTTCTAGGTCGATGAACACTATGTGTAAGTCCCTCTTCCTCTCCCTATATTGCTCCACCAGTCTCCGTACAAGATGAATAGCTTCTGTAGTAGAGCGCCCCCGCATGAATCCGAACTGTTTCTTTGAAATAGACACGTCTCTCTGCACCCTTATCTCCACCACCCTTTCCCACACTTTCATAGTGTGGCTTAGCAGCTTGATCCCTCTGTAGTTGTTGCAACTTTGAATGTCGCCCTTGTTCTTATACAATGGAATCATTGTACTGCATCGCCATTCTTCGGGCATCTTAGCCATCTTAAAGATGACATTAAATAACCGAGTCAACCACTCCAGAACTACCCTGCCTGCAGTCTTCCAAAATTCCCAGGAATCTCATCGGGCCCGGTCGCTCTTCCCCTACTCATCCTTCAAACAACACCCTTAACTTCCTCAATCTTTATACTCCTACAATATCCAAAATCATGATACCACTCAAAGTACGCTAAATCTCACAATACAATGTCTCTTTCCCCTTCGTCGTTCAAGAGTTTGTGGAAGTATGACTGTCATCTCTGTCTAATGAGAGCGTCCTCCACCAGTACCCTGCCATCCTCGTCCTTGATGCACTTCACCTGATCCAAGTCACGCGCCCTCCTCTCCCTCGCCTTGACTAGTCGGTACAACTTCTTATCCCCGCCTTTGTCCTTTAGGTCTGTATATAGGCATTCAAAATATGTTGTTTTTCTCACTGTAACAGCTAACTTTGCCTGCCTTCTCGCCTTCTTATACAATTCTCTATTCGTCTGCTTCTCCTCATCATCCTTGCTATCTACCAACTTCGCATATGCTACCTTTTTTGCTTCTACCTTCTCTTGTACTTCTCCATTCCACCACCAATCCCCTCGGTGTTGACAACGACTACCCTTCAAGACCCCAGCACCTCTCTAGCTGCTTCCCTAATGCAACTGGCCATCCTATCCCCATGTCGGTCGCCTCCCTACTACTCTCCCAAGCTCTCATAGTCCTCAACTTCTCCCCCATCTCCAGGGCACCCGTCATGGTCAAACTCCCCTATTTGATCCTAGGCTTGTCATCCACGACCTTCTTTCTTTTCCTCATCTTGATCTCCAAGTCCATCACTAAGAGCTTATGCTGGGTCGTTAGGCTCTCACTCGGAATCACCTTGCTGTCTTTATAGAGACCTTTATTACCCTTCCTAAGGAGTAAAAATTCTATTTGCGTCTTAGCCACCAAACTACGAAAGGTTACTAAGTGCTCCTCCTTTTTCGGAAAACTTGAATTGGCTACCACCAGCCTAAAGGCATTTGCAAAATCCAACAGTACAACTCCTCCTCTGTTCTTGTCCCTGAAACCACAACCTCCATGCACATCATCATATCCCCCCGAAATTGACCCGATGTGTCCATTGAAATCTCCTCCTATGAATAGCTTCTTGGTGGATGGTATACCTCCCACTATCTCGTCCAAATCCTCCTAAAAACGTCTTTTATCCTCCTCTCCCAAGCCCGCTTGAGGCGCGTTAGCACTAACAATGTGCAAAATAAACCCTCCAACGACCAACTTAATCGTCATCATCCTATCATTGAACCTCTTAACCCCTACCACCCGGTCTCTTAAGTCACTATCTACTAAAATGTTCGGTAAATACATTAACCACAAACCAAGTTGTGAAGGACTTAGTACTAGTTTTGCATCCTATTTTTAGCAATCTAGATAGTAGTGGGATGACAAAACATGATCATTAAACCCAAAGTAAACTCAAAGTGCCCCGTGTTATAGGGTACAGCCTTACCATGGTTCGTCGGGTCTCTATATCTTAGTTTAAGTTCATTCAGAGGTCATAAAAGCTCAGCTAATCACAAAAATTGCCTCAACATACAAGCAGTCTTATAGAGAACATTAAGAGAAGGCCTTAAGCTGCTATTCCCAATTCTTTACTTCAAGATTTGAGCAAACAGATTCAATCACAACTACAAGATCGGAATAGAGTTCAACTAAGATGTAAGAGATAGTCAAATCAGAACCAGAAAATCCACAAGGATAGGAGGGAATATAAGACTATCCTTAGGAATAAACATCAGTCAAGTAGGGTCAAATCAAATCATAAGTGATGGAAAACTCTCATGGAAACAATTACAAGTCTCAAAGGAGGTTCATGCCACTGTCCTAGGTCACAAGGTGATATGCTCAAGAGAATTACAGTCAACAGGATAACATATGCAAGTTGCGGGATCAGTCATAAGAAAATAAAGAAGGAAAGTCATGAAACTATCATTATGCTCAATTTTCAGAATCCCATTTTGAGGTTAAATTCTAGTTTTAGTTAGTGTCAACATGGTTTGGCAAAACTCAAATGAAGGATTGATACACACACAAGACCTAAAGAGATTCAAATCATTCTAATGGACAAACTAGACAAATCATAAACTTATCCAGTTCCTACTCTTAGACAAATTCTTCTATTTATTAGAATCTTTAATCCACATTTAACCATTCTCCTGTTCCTCAAACAAGTATACAAGATCATTTATACCTCTCAGATGTTTAGCCAAGTTAAAAAAAATGGCAAATGCATATCAAATAAGGCAAACAGTCATAAAGACAAGCAAGAAGTCCCTTTCTTATGATCATAACATGTCACTTAAGTCAAGTAAAGAAGAATCAGGGATTGAGAAGTCATTCTTTACAGATTTGGTAAGAAACTAATCTCAAAGGAATGAAAACAAGTTCTAACACACATAATACCAAGCAAGCAGAAGTTTAAATGTCTTTCAAGTTCAAATATGCAGGAATAAAGGTATGAGCATCATATTCTGAGGTTTTAAAGTTATTTTCTCAACTTAGATAATCCTAGAAGATCATTGAAATTTACACACAAAGCAGATTCAAACAAAACCCAAAGGTGTACATAAACAAGTCACTTTTTCCAAAATATAATAAAGCCTTAAGTTCATTTTTTGAAGCCAGGTCTTATTTGATGATCACTTAACCATTTCAGAGATGTTCATATCACTTTAAGATACCATTTAAACTAGAACTTAACTACTAATTAATGAACACAAGAAACATGCTTACTTTAAGACTCTAAGTAATTTTTAGATGATAAACACATGGAAAACATCTATAAAGCAAACCAGGTGATCCACACTTTATTAAAGGCCATCCAATAACTAGAAGGTGAACTAAATAACCATAACAGGACTAAGGGTAGTCAGGAACTACAGAAACAGGAACCAAATGGTCTTAAAAATGAAAAAAAAATACCCTTCCAGCCTCTTAAGACTAACAAATGAGGCAGTAAACAAGATCCAAAGCAAACACCTGACTCATTTTAACCTAGTAAACCTTAATACTCAAAAGTTAATTACTAAAAATCTTTTCTTTTTCTTTTTGACCTTCATTATATCCCCATTATATCATGACAACCTTGATGTTTTAATGAAACAGTAACTAAACAAGACTTGTATCAAAATAGACTTAAAACCACATATAAATAGATACAGATACTGAGTTCTTTAAATAGAATTGTAAAGTAGCTTTGAAATCAAACATAGGCAGACATTATACCAAACAAGTTGAAACAGGAAATAAAGAAAGGCTAAAATAAGATAATACCTTTTTATGGGGCAACCAAAAGATCAAAATAAGAGAGATTGGATCACAACTTCAGCACCAACACCCAAGATTCTTTAAAGAAGAACTTGTTTTGAATTTTCTTATATATGGGAGTATATTTTGAATAGTATCTATATATAAGTATATATTAGTATTGTTCTTCTTTTGATTATAGTGATATATCAGCAGGTTTTTCTTTGTATATAGGTAGTATATCTAGGAGTATATAAGGGATGAAAGATATATATGATTCTTTACCATTTAGGATTTTCTGTTTTTTCCAAAAAAAAAAAAAGGGAATCCCTTTTTAATGGCTATCTCTTTCCATTTATAGGAATAGCCAAATAGGTTTTAGGGGAAATCATGGGAAAAAGCCCATCTCAACAAATTTCCCCCCATTTCAACCTTATTCGAAAAACAAAATTAAATTTTCAATAACAACTCAGCAAATTCCTCAACAAACTGTACTAATTGTACTACTTACTACCAATCATAAAACAACACATATCACAAAATATAACAAATTTATATCCAAAAATTCAAATAAATCAGCAAAACACTAGGATAGTACACTTAGTCACCAATAGGACAACAAAACCAGTACATCTAACGTATATATTGTACAAATAGGATATAAATCCTAAAATAGTACCCGAATTATACAAAGTCTTTTGAGAAATTACCCTAGGTCCTCTGTTTATTGTACGTGGTGCACAAGTTGGCTAGGAACTCTTGTTTCCGCCCATGGAAACCACGTACTCAGAGAATCTGCGCAACATCCCCATTAATCGACTTAATTCGAGCCTAACTAATCGCGAAATCACAAAATTAAACCTGGAAATGATGCTAAGACAAGACAAAGGGTAAAAACCCTCAAAAATCCGGTGAGAATCAGCCATGAAATGCCGCAGATTTTGATCGCTAAAGAAACCCTAGGAATCGCCATTATCGCCTGAGAAGGAAGAAGGGGAGTTGGGGTGGGGAAAATGAGAGTGGGGGTGGAATGTTTATTTTAATGAACTTCCACCCCTATTTTTTTTTAAAAGTCCCCCCCCCCCCCCCCTTTAGTTTTTAAAAGGTTTAATTCAATCCCCCCCTCCATTTTAAATCAAAAAATAAAAACTAAGTATTGAAATCCGCATATAACTTAAATGAAAATAGTTATTTAGGCTGATTAAAATTTAAAACTCGTAGATTTAAAATTTTATGTTTGAAACAAGCCTAATATTAATATAGTTCCGGAGAATATTTAAGAATGTGAAAAAATGCGGTAAAAAATAAGCCGTAATTCATACGTCGTCTTAATTAACAATTTTTTCGAGCTAGACGGAGCAGGATACATATTTTATTTTTGAATTATATTTATGAAAGTAAATAACTCATAATTTCTTGTGATTTTTAATTTTTTTTAGGAAAATAATAATTAAACGTCAAATTTTGCAATTTTCTCGGGATTTTAAATTTTTAAATTTTTCAAGGGCATCCTTACTCCATCTTGGACTCGGGAAATTCGAAAATTGAAATACGCGTTTTATGAGGTAAAAATTAGGTGTTAACAAAAGTCATCTCTAGGCTGTGTGCGGAGTGACTGGTACATGCATGGGTCATGAGTATCGAGACGTGGAGGATAACCGTCTGTAGCATGTGTGTACGGAGATAAACAGTGGTTAGGTTTTGCCTCACAGAAAGAGTGGGAAATTGGGAGAAAAAAACTTGGATCATTTACCTTCTTTCAAGAAGGAGATCCAAGTTATTGCATGTGCACTCATTTACTTCATTCATCTATATCATTAATTCTGCTATGACATTTATATCACGTCTGTTGTTCTGATCTTGGATTGTGTTATGATGTGTACTTGATTGCTAGCATGCCTATATCTTTCAGTTTCTTTCTCATATATATGTGATCTAATTGTTATCGGCCTATGATACATACCGGTACATGGTGTTTGTACTGATACTACCTTGTTGTACTCTTTTTCTGAGTGCAGAGTTCGTCGCATGTTCCACCTCCACACCTCGTGAGTGATCCCGAGGCTTAGCTTGCATAGTTTCCAGGGTGAGCATTTGATGGATCCCGCTGCCCGAAGACTCCTCTATCTTGTCTTATTTCCTATTCTGAGACAGTTTCAGACTTGTATTTCCAAACTTATGTATTATTAACTATTGTACTAATCAGACCAAATTCTGGGGATTTGTATTAGTATTCCGCATGCTTTTTGAGACTATTTTATCCTTTTATTTACATTCTTAGGTTGGAATTAGACGTTGAATAAGAGAAGGGTTCGCCCACCAGGGGAGTTAGTCTGGGTGCCCGCTCGATCCACTAGTTGGGTCGTGACATATTATTAACATTACTTTCATTTTATATTTTTTATATTCATATATAAAAAAAAGTTAAGAAATGAAACTATATAAAATTTCAAATAATTATCTTCTCTTTTCTCTCATATAACCCTTTTGATTATTCAACTTCTTTTATTAGGAGTATGTTGTATAATACATAAAATAGAACAAAGAAATACGTCATATTCAAATGATGCAGCTGACTTTCACCATTTTAAGCTTCTTTGAAATAAATCAATTTTTATAGCATTTAAAATCATTAATTTTTCTTTTTCCCGTAATTTTAAATCCTAACCCGTAGGTACTTTTTTCAAATCAAATAGGAGTATATAGAATTAGTAATTGATCCTCATATAACTATTTTAATTTAAAATCACAAAGATAGGTTAAAACAAATGAGGGAGATAATATAATGCTAAAGGGAATCAATTTTTACCCACTACTCGTTAGTTGCGGAGTCTCATTCATTAAAGTAAAGTATATATTTAGATGTAAAATATATTGATACTAACTGGTATAAATGAGTTCCTAAATTGGAGGACTTATTCATGTATCAGTGTAGGTGTGAGGACTTTACCGTGTAGCGGTGTAGGTATGTTGTCTATTTGGTTTTAGTGCGCAAGCCAAAAAATTAACAAAAGCGTAGCGAATCTGCTCAAAGCGTCATCTCCAACAACTCAACTTTCGCTCCTTGCCACTGGCGCCATGACGACATTTGTTAGTTTGGGTGCCAATTGAATTATTGATATGATTTTATGTGGATATACATAGTGTTTTTGTCCAAGCTGGCGTGGCACTGTTGGGCTAAAAGGCTCAAAGATACTCTTAACATGATGTGATATTGTCCGCTTTGGGCCAGGCCCGCATGATTTTCCCCAAAAGACCTCACATCATTAAGAGTATTCAACTCCTTATAAACAACTCCCTTTTCTTTTCAGCTATCAACGTGGTACTTTGTTCGCACACCCAACAATCTCTCCCTCGAACTAAGTTCCACGTGGCTGATTATCATACCACGGGTCAGAGATTCAACATATCTGTGTGTCATCCACATTGTCAGAGTATTTACGGTCACCGAAGTTCAAAGGCTGTGAATGCGTTTTCAAAGCTACGGGTAAAGGTCGTAAACCAGCCTATAGATGGGCAAAGGCACTAAGCCGGGCCCCACGCCACACTCCGCCATCTTCATACTCGTCCCGCCAAACTATTGGCTCTGATACCAGTTGTTGGGCTAAAAGGCTCAAAGATACTCTTAACATGATGTAATATTGTCCGCTTAGGGCCAAGCCCGCATGGTTTTTCCCAAAAGGCCTCACATCATTAAGAGTATTCAACTCCTTATAAACAGCTCCCTTTTCTTTTCAGCTATCAATGTAGTACTTTGTTCTCACACCCAACGAGATTGGTGGAATACATGCATAAATAGCGGAAGCAAATAGCAAGGATCGAACTTGCATGTAATATAGACAACACATAATCAAGATATTAATCAAACATAAAATTAATACTTATCTCTTGAAGCGTGAATGCAACCTCGAATCTAGCCTTCAAGCACGAGCAAATACAATCCACGCGTTCATCCTCCAGTTCCACTGTCTTCTACTGTGTAACCCAAATAACGCCAGAATCTACGAAATTCGTGTGGGCGAATTTCTATGGAAAAAGTGTAGAAACTTTTAAAAAACCCTATCCTCCATATGGAATAAGACCCCAATTTTATAACTACAGGTTATAGGGTTTTCACCCTTTTCCAAAACCTGTTGGGTCATTATTTTCCACCAAGAAATAATATTCCATTTAATTCTTTATTATTCGGGCGCAGCAGAAACCACAGAATTTAATTAACGAGCCTTCCTATTATGGAATTAATTCGAAAAATCTAAATTAATTACGATAATAAATTACGAATTATTCCACTAAAAAATCGTAACTGCACTCCTCAGTTCAATTTCGAAATCATACATTAAAACTTATTTAACTCCCCATGTTAAGATTACAGATATCAATCAATTAAATTAAATTACTGACAATTTAATTCATTGACTAATTGAATCCTTTATATTTTTGCTTAACTTACATCATGTGACAGATACAAAATCCACCTACACGGTTTTTACATGAGACTTATAAACATCCATAAAGGGGTATCATTAATCTCAAAGTCGAGACATAGATTCTATCAACTAATTATTATTTCACAAATGTAATTTGCCATTATCCAATTTACCAGGAATACATAGACCCGCAATTAAGTCGTACTTTTTAATAAATCAAAATAATGAACAAATCACATTGATCATAATAATTATATCAAGATTAAGAGTATAAGTACATTAAATGAACTAGAGAATTTATTTTATATATTCAGTACAAAAACATTTATCTCTCTTGGTTCGTTCAATACATACAAAATATACTAGCACAAGAAGATGGAACTATACCGTTCCCATAATGAAGATACATTATATTAATCTTGTGCTACAATCATACCGATGGCTTTGTCCAATTTCCATCTTAGATTGTGAACATAAATGTTCTTGAACTTCTGAGTTTTAGATGACTCATTTGCTATTTGTTTGCTCAGTTCCTATAAAACTAGTTTACTTCTAGGAACTTGGTTTATTAAATAGTCCTTTTCTAAAAATCTAGCAATTGTATTAACAATTACCTTATTTTCTATTAGGACAGTAAATAAACCTCCTTTCGTTCCCTTTGGATATCTAATAAACATGCGTACATCCGTTCTTGATTCCCACTTATCTGTTTTCCCTTTGAACACATGTGCTAGACAACCTTATAGACGAACATGTTGCAAATTTGGCTTATATCCAATCCACTGTTCTATGGGTATCAAAGGTTCTAACACAGAAGGAATTAAATTAAGAATGTAACTCGCAATTTCTAAGCATATCCCAAAACAAAAAAGCAAATATAAATAAGTCAATCATTAATCTTACCACCTTTAAAAGAGTCATATTTCTTTTCTCTTCCGCACCAATCTATTGTAGAATACTTGGTGTAGACAATTGAAAATGCAATCTCCTATCTAATAAGTCACTAATGAACTCTACAAAGAGGTACTCGCCACTACGATCAAATCGCAATGACTTAATATATTTTCCCTGATGCTTTTCATTTTTGCTATAAATGCCTTGAAATTTTCAAAATATTCGGGCCTATAGAGCATCAAATAAATATATTCATATCATGAGTAATCTTCTATGAATGTCACAGAATACTCAAAATCACCTCTTGTCTTGAAGTTCATTATACCACACAAATTAGAATGGATTAGCTTAATTTATCATTAACTTTATTTCCTTTTAAGAGAAAAAGTCTCTTAGTCATTCTTCCTTCTAAATAAGACTCACAAGTTGGCAGTGCTTCCACTTTCAATGAACCTCAAAAGTTCATCATTTGACCAACTTCGAAATTCTATTCAAATTAAAATGACCTAGACACAAGTGCCACAGATAAGTTCATTCAATTCACGAAAGAAAAAATAAATTCTCTTATGGGACAGATTAACATTATTCAGTTCAGAAGAGTTATTAATTTAAAGTGTCCACGCATCAATGTACCACAAGAGATAAAATGTTTATTAAACTCAATAACACAAGAGTTACAAGAAAAATAAACTAACTATCCATCTCTTGTTTGGTTAGAAACTGAAAATAAATTATTTCTAACAAAAGTTACATATAATGCATTCTTTAATTAATCTCTTATCTCTATCAGAAGAAATTCCTGACTAGTAGTAAGTGGGCTGGATAAAATCTATTGAGAATTTGAGATATAATAATTAAATAGATCATTAGTTATGTAGTAAGAATAATAAAATTCAAAACACACACCACACATACAACCATGCATACTGAATAGCTAGATTCGATAGGGAAACTTAACTATTCATGCAAACTATATGAGTCATGTCAGATAATTCACCCCATAAATTAAACCAGGACTAACTCAGATGGAGAGTAAACTGCTAATTTAAGTTAGGTAAATATCACTTTTAATAAACCCTAGTTCCATTGAACCAACGTGTAACTCAGTTAGAGAGTCAAGACAAACTATCAATTAACTAGGGACTGAAGCACAGTAATTTACCATAATAAATCTATCCGATGGGGAAGAAGACCTACATCAACATATAAACTCATTATATCACTATTATATACAATGGAGACCATAGAGAATGAACCCTACCACCACTGTTTGAAGAAATAAAAGTTTTATTTAACAAAAAATTTCCAGAAAACAGAAAAACGACCAAAAACCCATCTAAACGACCCCGGATGGCCTAAAAAGAGCCCAGTTCATGAGCATATTGCTCAGTGGGTCGTTTTTGATGAACCTACCAAATTTTGAGTCAATCAGTGTTCGTCAAAAATCAGAATTCCAAAACCATGATCAATTCGGATAAGAAAAATATTTTTTTTTCTAGCCAAAATAGAATTTAAAAACATACACATTTCTTAAGTAATTCTTATCACATATCATCATTAGCGTACTAATCTACATGAATCAAGAACAACGAACAAAATTTTAAAAGTATGTTTAAATAATCTCAGTGTTGCTTTCTGGAAATTAGCAAGTTTATGTAATCATTGAATATAAAATTCAAAACACACCACATAGATATCCATGCATCTTGAACAACAATTTTCAATATAAAAGAACAATTCATGTAACATATATATGAGAAACCAGATATTCACTCTATAAATTTAAAACCAGAGCTAATTCAAACGAAAAGTATGTTGCTAATTTAAGCCAAGTGAATATCATTATCATTATCTCTAGTTCCATAGACCCAACATGTAACTCAGATGGAGAGTTAATACAAGTTATCAATAACTAGTGATTATACCTAGTGACAGCCCATAATAAATCTATCCGATGGGGAGGAAGACCTAAAGTCAACACATTAATTTATTATTTCACTAGTACTTAGTCATGAAAACCATAAGGAAGAATCCCTACCACCATTAGATCATAGACAAGTAATTTTTCTCAAAAAAATAATTTTTCAGAAAACGAAAATTGCCCAAAACACCATCTAAACAACCCCGAATCACCGAAAAACAACATCTTACTGGGTCGTTTTCGATGAACCTACCGAATTTCAAATCAATCAGAGTTCGTAATATTCCAGATCTCTAAATCTATGACCAAATTCGGAAAATAACTTATTCAGGCGATTCAAGAAAAATAATAATAATCTGATCCATGTCCTTATCATATATCAATTCACGTTAAATCATCATTAGTAATCATGTTCCAAATTTAACATAAATAAAACCGACATAAAGAATATTTTTTCATACTTAAAACACATTTTAATCTGAAAGAAATGCCTAAAACTCATCTAAACAACCTCAAAATGCCGAAATAACACATTTCACTAGGTCGTTTCCGATTAACGCACCAAATTTCAGGTCAATCAGAGTTTGTGAAATTCTTGATCTCCAAAACTATGACCAAATTCGAAAAAACAATTGTTTTAAGCATCTTTAGGCCTTAAAATAAATCGATTCTAATTTTCATTCTCTTTTATAATTATTCCTGAGCACAAGACATACTTTGTGTCCTTCCTTTCAATAAGAAACACAAAATCTTCTTTCAAATAATTACCCTCCCGATCAATACACCTGAGAATCCAAGATATTATGTTTCCTCATTCTGAATGAAAACCTCAATATCTCTTCTCATGATTTAATTAAGCGTTACTAGTATCTAAAGGCACATCTTCTATCAGTAGATAAAACACCACCACTAGTACACACTTATTCAGGACAATTCTCGACAATACATTGAGAATATGCAATGACTCAAATAAATAAATCACATTAGTGAATCCTATATATTAATCATAATTCTCCATTCATGTATCAATATAATCTCACATGTATAAACCTATTAAGAATTTTTAAATGACTCCACATAAATAATCCACTTTAATAGTAATTACTTATTAATCATAAATTCTTATTAATCCAAAATTATATGTGTAATAATACAACACTCATATAATTATTCAACCAAAGAGATGAAATACGCTAAATCTTTTTCTGTTTCACAATGAAACAAAGATACCAATTAGCTGAATCCAAATACTTGCGGTGAAGCTACACCCTTTTCATGATTAAAACAAAAATAATAGTGTTGCCTTAAAGATCCCACTTTAAAAGAATCCAGCAGCCTTTTCTTAAGTAACAATCATGGAAAGAAAAAAAAAATTGAAGCATCAAGATGCTTCTGCCCAGCGCCCTAGCGCCGTCAACCATTGCAACATTTTTTTTTTTTAAAGATTAGTCTTTGTTAAAAAGAAAACGGAAAAGATCCAAAAATACCCCTGAACTATTGAAAAAGGCTCATAAATACCCTCCTTCCACCTTTTGGTCTAAAAATACCCTTAAGGTTTGTTTTTGGCTCAAATATACCCCTCAAACTAACAAAGTTAAAGTTAACTCTTTTAAAAAGCCAAATGACATTTTGTGATTGGACACATATATTATTTAATTTAAAAATTAAAAAATATGAACAAAACTGATTTTTTTTTTTGCATTTTGTGAATTAATCAACGAAATATGTTTTTTTTTTGCATTTCGTGAATAAAAAAACGAAATAGGAAATTATAATTTTTTTTTGCATTTCGTGTATTGAAAAATGAAATAGGATAAAAAAATTAATTTTGTTCATATAAAAACAAAATTGGAAAATATATTTTGTCCAATTTTCCAATTTCGTTTTTATATGAACGAAAATAATTTTTTTTTATCCTATTTCGTTTTTTAATACACGAAATGCAAAAAAAAAATTATAATTTCCTATTTCGTTTTTTTATTCACGAAATGCAAAAAAAAAACATATTTCGTTGATTAATTCACAAAATGCAAAAAAAAAAAAAAAACAGTTTCGTTCATATTTTTAAATTTTTTAGTTTTTAATTTTTAAGTTTCCACACAATTTGTTTTTAAAAAAATATGTAAATTACGGAATTTTATTATTGGCAATTTTTTTTTAAATCTGGAATTTTAAATTACTGAAAATTTATTATTGGCAATTTTTTTTTTAATTTGGATTTTTTTTTTAAATTACGGAATTTTATTATTGACCAATTACAAATTGCCATTTGGCTTTTTAAAAGAGTTAATTTTAACTTGTTAGTTTGAGGGGTATATTTGAGCCAAAAACAAACCTTAAGGGTATTTTTAGACCTAAAAGGTGGATGGAAGGGTATTTTTAGACCAAAAGGTGGAAGGAGGGTATTTATGAGCCTTTTTCAATAGTTCAGGGGTATTTTTGGACCTTTTCCGAAAAGAAAATAAAGCTATTAAATCTTAGCAGACAAGATTTTTTTCTTTTTCTAATACAAAAACAAATTTTTAGAAAAACCTTAAAAGATTACTTGATCAGGCTTTCCGCGACGTTCTCGTCGCAGCCTATCAACCAGCATCCTCCGTTTTTCTCTTTTGTTTTCATTAATTTGCCTAAATCAACACTCACAAATTCTCTGAAACTAGAAAATTGTTACCGTCACAAAAGCCACCGACAACAGTTCATAACAGCTTCACGTTTCGTATGATTTTATCGCGATAGAACTAAAAATCATGAATCACGCGCACACACATATATATATCTTCGTCTAAGTTATCTATTTAGATGCAAGCAGGCTGTTGATGCCAATTGATGGCATACAGACATAAACAGCGGAAACAAATAGTCAGGATCGAACTTGCATGTAATATAGACAACACATAATCAAGATATTAATCAAACATAAAATTGATACTTATCTCTTGAAGCATGAATGCAACCTCGAATCTAGCCTTCAAGCACGAGCAAATACCATCGGCGCATTCATCCTCAAGTTCCACGGTCTTCTACTGTGTAACCCGAATAATGTCAGAATCTACGAAATTCGTGTGGGCGAATTTCTATGGAAAAAGTGTAGAAACTTGTAAAACCCCTTATCTTCCTTATGGAATAAGACCCCTATTTTATAACTACAGGTTTTGGGGATTTCACCATTTTCCAAAACCTGTTGGGTCTTTATTTTCCACCAAGAAATAATATTCCATTTAATTCTTTATTATTCGGGCACAGCAAGGATCGCAAAATTTAATTAACGAGGCTTCCTATTATGGAATTAATTCAAAAAATCTAAATTAATTACGATAATAAATTACGAATTATTCCACTAAAAAATCGTAACTGCACTCCTCAGTTCAATTTCGAAATCATACATTAAAACTTATTTAACTCCCCATGTTAAGATTACAGATGCCAATCAATTAAATTAAATTAAATTTATGACAATTTAATTCATTGACTAATTGAATCCTTTATATTTTTGCTTAACTTACATCATGTGACGGATACAAAATTCACCTGCAGGGTTTTCACATGAGACTTATAAGCATCCATAAAGGGGTATCATTAATCTCAAAGTCGAGACATGGATTCTATCAACTAATTATTATTTCACAAATGTAATTTGCCATTATTCAATTTACCAGGAATATATAGACCCGCAATTGAGTTGTACCTTTTAATAAATCAACATAATGAACAAATCACGTTGATCATAATAATTATATCAAGATTAATAGTATAAGTACATTTAATGAACTAGAGAATTTGTTTTATATATTCAGTACAAAAACACTTATCTCTACTTGGTCCGTTCAATACATACAGAATGTACTAGCACAAGAAGACGGAACTATATTGTTCCCATAATGAAGATACATTATATTAATCTTGTGCTACAATCATACCGATGGCTTTGTCCAATTTCCATCTTAGATTGTGAATATAAATTTTATACTTATAAGAACCGATGATTTAATCTTCCGTGTATAAGCTAAACTCTATACAGTAAATTATTTACTATATAAGTAAAAGACACACATACACTAGTACATGATCTATTTAACTTTTTATTAAACAATGAATAAATAATTGTTCTATAATAAATACTATATTCAAACACATGATTAATAATATATACCCCAACAGGCACTGCCTCAACCCTTAGTAGACGTGCCCCTGGGTATACAAGTTATTTGCGGTTTAGAGTTAACTTTGAATTTAAAATTAACTGCTTATTGAAAAATGAAGAATATTTGGAAAAGATGAACCTCCACTATAGAATCTAATTGCTTATTGAGAGTGATTTTCAATCATGAAGCAAACATTGAAGTGGTTTGAAGGATTCGAGGTTGAAATTAAATTTCAGACCGGTTTTAAATCTCTTCGTTTAGTAATTCAAAATTTAGGCACACGGATCTAAAATTTGGGACTACCAAGTTTGGATTGTAAAGCCGAACTTCAGACATTTTTGTCTGAAATTCTTTTGGCAAGTCTAATTTCAGACATGTATAAGGTTTGAACTTTAGACATACATTGGCTTTGACAAAGCCAAACTTCAGACGACATACATGAAGTTTTTAAAACTTCAAACTCGTACATTTAAAGTTGATTTATAAGCGGCTAAAATTTCAAAAACTTATGAAAGCATTAAATAGAAGTCCTGAAATGGCCTGTCTGTGCACTTTTCCTAAGGGTGAGCTAGAGCAGACTATGCCTTAACAAGATCAGATCATTACAAGTGACATTGAAGCTAGTACCTTCCCCTAATGTGGTGATGGGATAGATCTCATCAACATCTTTAAATGAGAGGTGAGTGTAACAGCCCACGATCGCTAGCAATTGAACTTGAAAAGAATTCGTTGTGATAATGTCCAATTTATTTTTGTTATTCCCACTTTTTAATATTATTAGGTGTAACTCCTTTTTCAAAGCACGTGTTAGTTGCGATAACATTATAAGGGTTTTTTTTTTTTTTTTTGATAAAAGTATAAGTCAGGGAATTCTGCTCAGAAAAGAATTTATCTCATATAAGTTGATAATATAAATGATATTAACATGATTCGCATAAATTTGTCTTGCAAGTTATTTGTGTTATTCTCAATTTACTACTACAACAACAACAACCCAGTGAAATTCCACAACATGGGGTCTGGGGAGGGTAGAGTATACGCGGACCTTACTCCTACCAACGGTAAGACGACTGTTTCCGAAAGACCCTCGGCTCAATAGAAAACATAAAAAGAGGTCAGATAAGGCCAATAAATTCAAAGCGATATGAAAATGAAAATAACGAAAGCGACTGAGCCATGATGAAGTAGTTGACAAAGGGACAGTAGCTATCACAAATAAAATAAGATAATCAAAGTATAGGAAATAACAGATAGTAGCAGAAATCAAAGCACAAGAAATTATAGCGCGATAATGCGACACTAATATGAAAGGATAAACGAGACTATCTACTAGCCTTCTACCCTAATCTGAGTTCTCCATACCCTCTAAGGTTATTCTCAATTTACTATTTACTTATTATAAATAATTATTTATAATTATATTAAGTGATTTACTATAGTATAGAGTTTCTTTACATCGTCTATGCACTCAAGTTTGAAAAAATAATTATAGGAAACCTAATTTTCCATCTTTTTTGTTAATTTTGGACGATAACATACTAGTAATAATTTTGTGTGTGGTAAGCAGTTTTTTAAAAGGCAGTTTCAGGACTCGCCTCAGGACTCCTCCAGGGACTAGGCACTAGCAAAACGTCCCGGGCTCACGTGCGGGGCTTAGTTCCTGTGAGGTTTACACCCTAAGCGCCCGATTATACGCCCTAAACACGCCTAACACCCAACGCTCGGGGCTCGCCTACCAGTTCTTATACCAATTATATGTTAAATTCCTTAATTAAAAGCATTCACTCTTATAATTCTTTAACAAATGAATGATATTTAATAGTTTTTGATCTACAGAAATAAGATGATTACGTGTAACTCAAATAACAAGTCATAATATTGCATATTTATTATTTGAGAACATCGTGAGGGTGAATATCACTTTACATTTCTTTTAAAAATACATAACCGAATTGTATATTTTCACATGTCATTAGTCTTTTGTCCTATATATCAAAATTATCATATTTTATTATTACTCTATTTGAAAGTAATTTTATTTTTTATTGAGTTATGTTTTAATTATAATACTGATGAAGTTTATTGATTATTTGCTTATAGGGAGATAAAATGAATAGTATGAAAGTAATATTGTTTTATGAAATTGTGATTTTATCATTGTTTGAAAGTTAAGATGTTAGAGTTGATTTACATTTCATAATTTTCATTGTATTATTTATACTTATAAATTATGTTGTATATAATAAATTACTTTAATTAATTTTTTTGTGAGGATTAAAAACATCTATATATATATATATATATATATATTATTTTATAAAATATTAAAAATTAAATAATTATGAGCTTGCGCTCCGTGCCTCGGGCTTAGCCTTCCGAGGCATATGCAAATGCCCCCCGCCTTTTAAAACAAGGGTGGTAAGGAGTAAATTTACAAAAGACAAGTGAAACACAACTCTGTAGTCTATACAACACGCACACCCACGCTTTCATCACTTCCATTGCGCCTCCAAGAATACACAAGTGGAGGCTTCTCTTTGTTTTTAAGCTAATAATAATAATAATACACAGCTTTTGGACTTCAACTTCGTTAGTGGAATACCCAATTTGCACTTGTTAGTAAATCCACACTCTTTTAACTTCTTGATTTGAGTTGATTTCTTCTGTTTCTTGCTATTCTTGGTTTTTTTTTTTGTGCAATTGTTAAGTTATGATGAAATCTTGCTTTATGTGCAGACCCATCTGCAAATTTATGCGGGTTTACAGTGATAAAGATTAAAAAAAAAAATTACTAGGGTTTAAGAGTTTGCCTTTTCCCCAAAAGATTAAAAGAATCTTTTTTTTTTGTTCACTTAGTTTCTTTTCAGTGTTTTCTGCAAATTATGTGGTTTTGCAATGTTAACTCGGTGTGTGTTGATCTGGGTTTTAGCTGCTGCGAATTTATTAGGGTTTAAGAGTTTGCCCCTTTCTCAAAAGATTAAAAAAATTAATTTTTTTTTTATGTCCACTTAATTTGTCTTCAGCATTGTTTGCAAATTATGCGTTTTCACAATGTTAGCCCGGTGCTTGCTGATCTGTGTTGTAGCTGTTGTCAATTTATTGGGGTTTTGGAGTTTGCCCTTGTCTCCGAAAACAAAAAGAAGTTGATTTTTTGTGTGTAAATTTTCCTCAGTATTCTGTGGATGATAGTTTCTAGATTGGTTTGGTTGAAGTGATTTAGTTTTAAGGTGTCTTGATTTCCATTGAGCTAGAGCTTGTTGGACCTTTTGATTATTCTTCTATACAAAGAAATATGTTGGGTTTATTAAGACCTCTGTCTCTCTCTGTCTGTTCACTTCTTTAGCTTCAATCTTAGTAGTGGTATTTACTTAAGCCGAGGGTCTATCGGAAACATCCTCTCTACCTCTACGAGGTAGGATTAAGGTCTGCATACGCTCTACCCTCCCCAGACCCCACCTGTGGGATTACACTGGGTTGTTGTTGTAATCTTAGTAGTGGTATTTGTTATCAGACATTTGAGGGTTTAATATTTCATACTACAAACAAGAAATTGTTATGATAGATTCATGCCTGAGCATAATTCCGTTGGTGACAGGAGTGAGGAGTCAAATTGATACTTACTGTAAGCAATCAAGTGCAATAGTTTTAACAAGTACTAGGGGTGTCAAATGGGCAGGATAAAATGGTGGTCAATAAACTTGTCATGACCTTATTCGAACTTTGCTTGGGTCAATTTAGATTCATCGGGTCATAACTCAACCCATCCAATTCATACATGCTTTAGTTTTTTGTCTGTTTTATAATTTCTTTAGTTACCTAATCAAACTAATAGTTTGGCCAAGCTTCTCCAAGGCCAAAAGTGCCTTTTTTTTTTCTTTCGAAATTGAGGTGTCTGTCCAAGCTTTTAAGAGAAGAAAAAGTGCTTTTGAGTAGAAGTAGAAGCTGTTTTTGAGAAGCTGAAAAAAAGTAGCTTCCCTCCAAAGGTACTTTTTGAAAAGCACTTTTGAGAAAATGCACTTTAGAAGCACTTTTTAAAGTTTGGCTAAACACTAAGAAAAATAACTTCTATTTTCTTTCTAATTTCTAGAGAGGAAAAAGTGGATGAAATTGTGGATGATCTTTTTTCTTGTTACTTGACAAACTACTATTATAGGTTAATTTGGTTTGTGCTTGAATTGGCTGATATTTGCATTTAGTCCAAACTCAACCTGCTCAATTTTGGACGAGTGGGCAGGATACACTTATAGGGGCTACATTTGACACCCCTACAGAGTACCATGCTTCACTAGCATCTCCCCTCATAGTCTTACTTAGGTAGCTTCAAATGGTGGTAGGTAGCGTCTCATTCAATTTTTAGGTAGCCATTGGCTGCTGTTGAGATGGTTGCACTGACTTTTGCTCCAATGGACCAATCTATCGTCTACGCATGGAAAAACATTTCACATGTTCCTGTGGCTTTCCTGTCATCCTTTATCCCCCTCTCTCTGTGACGCCTATGATTAAGAATTCTATATTTGTGAGGATAGTTTTATCATTTGATCCAACAATCTAACAATAAATGAATTTCTTTTGTTCAAAATATGTTCTGACTTTAAATGATATTTCAACATCTTTAGGGTCTGAGGTGCAGAATGAATAAGAAGAAAAATCCTCTCGTATTCTTAGATGTATCAATTGATGGAAATGCTGCAGAAAAAATTGTTATTGAGGTAATATATGAACTAAATCTTACCAACGTTCATGGTTTTTCCCTTTTTTTTTGGGGGATATTTCTCCTTTCTCTTTCTGATGAAACAACGTCTTGATATTGTTACGATATGTCATAACGTCTTGAAATTGTTACGATATGTCATACATTGCAGTTAGCCTTATTTTTTGAACTGTGCAGCTCTTTGCAGATATCGTCCCAAAGACTGCAGAAAATTTTCGGTCACTCTGCACAGGTATATTGCTCGAGATGTTATTTGCTTCATGCTAGATGGTTACTTTGCTCGAGGTCCCCCATACACTCCCCCCCCCCCCCCCCCCCCCACACACACACACACACACACAAAAACCGCCACAATGTAGGCCAGTGACGAACACCATCATAATGCTGCTATGGAAAATGTGAGACTATCCGTTGTTTTATGAAATCCCGTGGCCTTAATCATATCTTCCCTGTAGAACCTGCCACAATTAAGGCCTATGAACACCTTCCAAAATGCTACTTTAAAAAATGGGAGACTATCTATTGTTCTGTGAATCTTTATCCTACTCAATGAAAATATGAGTAAAAGTGTGCTGATGGGGAAAGGTAATGTTACTTAGGGTCAAAGGAATTGGTCGATTGATGAGTAACCTAGAGCTGAATGATTATTTATCATGCTGCTTGACCTACATGGGCCGTATATCTCATTAATTTTCCTTATAAAAAAAAATAAAAAAAATTGCCATGCTGCTTGTTAGAGTGCCCCACATTGGTTAAGAGTGTGTTGTCTCCTTATATGGTATATGGTCTTGGATCCTCAACCATGAGCTAGTTTTTGAGATTGAGTTAGGCCCAATGTTCCTTTTTTTTAACACATCAGTATTAGACCTATCCATGCAGTTTGTTTTCTAGTGGTGGATCCCCCCACCATATGTTATGTTATCCACACAGCAGTTATCCAAGTAGGGAAATACAAGAACAGAGATGTCTGGCTTTGTTATTATGTTAAGAAAAATAGATCATGGGACCCCAAGGGTATGGCCTAGTGGTCAATGAAGTGGTTGAGAACCATGGGGTCTCAGGTTCAATTCCCAATAGAGACAAAAAAGACTTAGTTGATTTCTTCCCATATATCCTAGCCTGGGTGGATAGAGTTACCTAGTACCAGTTTCTGGTGGGAGTGGCAGGTATCCCGTGGAATTAGTCGAGATGCGCGCAAGCTGGCCCGGGCACCACGTTTATAAAAAGAAATAGATCATGGGCCTAGCTTGACCTCTGTAATTGTTCAAGTCCGGGCATGTGGGGGCATTGAAATCCCACATTGGTTAAGGGAATGACTTGTTGTCTCCATATATAGTCGTAAATAAACCTCATTTCATGAGTTACTATTAGGGTGGAGTTAGCCCCAATGTTTGTTTTCTTAGCACGGCTAATTTTGTCTTATTTTGGGGTGAGGGCAAGTTTTGTTTAAATTTTTGAATATTTCTTATTCATGCGTGCACTGAGTGATTAAGAAATCAAATATACCTGCATAACAATGAATCATTGTGTATGGGTGTTTTGTTTGTTCTCATCGGTTTTCATTTTCTACATTAATTTTTTTTTGTTTTTTGTTTTTTTGAAACTGGTAACTTCATTTCTACATTAATATTATTTTCCTTTTATTGACTTTCAGTGCTTGTATGATTTCACGAGCATAATTGGTTGATCTTATGAATGTTGTGATTTCAATGGCATGTTATGTTTTGAAGGTGAGAAGGGAGTTGGAGAATCTACTGGGAAACCTCTGCACTACAAAGGATGCTTATTTCACCGTGTAATAAAAGGGTTTATGGCACAAGTATGTACTCTTTCTCCCTCGCTTTGATATTTGTATTCTTTGTCCTTTGAGAATAAACAATGTAGGAATTGATGTACCTTTATATTTATTTTACCTAATCTAATGTCTCATAGGAAGAGCAATTGCATCCACCAGCTTGATATGTGATAATTCCGGAATTTGGGTTTGAAGTTCACAAGTTTTTTTCTTTTTTCTACATCGTCAGAGAATTATACTCTTTAATCATAAAGTCCCATCTTACTGGTCCCCAATATCATGAGTACTTTTTTTTTTTTTTTGGGTTAGCTTCTCTCCTGATGTATGGATCAGTGTTTTAAAAGGCGTGGGCGCAAGATGTTTTACATATGCCTCGGCAGGGCATAAGCCCCATGGGTATTTAATTTTTAATATTTTATAAATTAATAAAATAAATATACAAATAAAAAAATACATTAAAATTATAAAAAAAAAATAGAAAAATGTATATATCTATTATCTATTATTAATATGCTAACATCTGCACGAACCATTAAAAAAATATTGAAAAAGTGAATGACGTAAAGATACATTACACCAATAACATGACTACGATGAAACATAATTAGAGGTATAAAAATGATACTCTATCCTAATAATTCAAAGATAAAATGACAATAACTATAAAGTTATTGTTTTAAAACCTAAAACTAGATAACAAATTAATAGTCATTCTAATACAAATAGCCAAAAATAGAGTCTTCAGAACATTATCTAAACTAGAGCGATACCAAATGAAATTCGAAAACTAAAAACTATTTTGAAAAAGATAAATTGAAGAATGCTAAAAAGATTTTGAAGAAAATAAAGCATAAAGAAGGAAAATGCAAGCATGGAAGCAGAGTAAGAATTGGAGGACAAAACTCTTACTGGGTATCTGTTACTCCGTAAACAACAATGAGAAAAGATTATGAAATTAGAATAAACAATTTTGTTTTTTGACTTTTTTGAGATTTCTAGTTTGAGAATTTACTATAAATTAACTTTTGGATATTTAATTAAAAAAAAAAGATTTATTAAGCAATTTTGGCTCAAATTTGAAAGAGTTCTTGGGGCTTACGCTCCAAATGAACACCCAAAATATTGGGGCTTACGCCTAGGCGAATGTCTTGAAGGTTGGGGCGTACGCCCCATGATACTTACGCCCCCGCACGTATGCCTCGGAGCATTTTTGGTACGCTTCACCCCGGGGCTCGCCCTAAAAATGCCTTTTAAAACACTGTATGGGATTAAGAAGGGGTTGCTTTACATATTTTATGGATCTCTTGTGAAGCAGTGCATATCTATATCTGTGGTATATGTCATTTATCTCAATTCTCAAGTGAGAAAATAATTGTGTAGAGAGGTTAATATCAGCTGATCCGCTTCATGAGCTATTTTTGCCTTTATGTTTCTTGCGCAATCTACATTGGGCTTCTTGATTTCCCCGTTAATTCAATATATTGGGGAATAATCATCAGTCCCATGACCACTTTCTGTTTTCTACAGGGTGGTGATTTCTCCAAAGGGAATGGTATGCTTTTTCCCCTTCTGGGCTCTGAACTGTCAATGGTGCAGAGGACTCTTTAACTTCCAACCTCTTGCCCAGAAAGTAAGGCACGGACTTTTAATGTTTTGCAGGCACTGGTGGAGAGAGTATATATGGAGGGAAATTTCCAGGTACATTAGTATATATGTTTTGAATGTTTGATGAATGGTAATAGGTTGGTTACTGATGGTATTTTTTTTCTCCATTTAGATGAAAACTTCAAAGTTGACCACACTGAGGCTGGTCTTCTCTCGATGGCAAATAGTGGTCCTAATACAAATGGATCCCAGTTTTTCATTATATTTAAGAGAACTCCCCATCTCGACGGGTACTTATCTGATATATGAGGGCACATCAGTTACAACTACGTTTTCTCCGTCACTTACAACCTTGACATCTATGTTTCTGTTGCAGGAAGCATGTTGTTTTTGGAAAAGTTGTAAAGGGAATGGATATTGTGAGGAAAATTGAACAGGTGGGAACAGACAATGGGAAGCCTTCTGGGCTTGTGAAAATTGTCAATTGTGGTGAACTATCTGAAAGGAAAAGTAACGATACAACCAAAGCAGAGAAAGGTGACTTTATCTACTGCGGTGTTACTGCCTCATCTAAGAGAGTGCTTTCTGTTGCTCATTTGTATGTTGTTGCCTTATCTCCAGGTAAAAATAAAAAGTCAGCTAGAGCTCTTTCCTCTGATGATGATTCAGACAGTAAAGAAAAGGGGAAACGCAAAGCATCCACCAACAGAAAGAAAAAGAAAAAGAGGAGATACTCTTCATCTGATTCTTACAGTTCTGAGACAGATACTGATTCCTCTTCAGACTCTGACTCAGATTCTAAGCTGGACTCCTATTCTTCTAGTTCTTCAGGTGATGAAAGGCGTAAGAAGAGGAAGAGGCCGACTAAGAAAGAAAAGAGTCGACGTGGGAAGAAAAAAGACAGTAAGAGGTCGAGGAGAACAGTTCATCGAAATAAAAGATCAAGACGCAAGTGGTATTATTTTCGGTCCGCCATTATTTGTGCTATTAAGATGTATTCGATTGGTGGTTCAGTAGATTTATTTTATTCTCATTGCATTCAGGAGCTCTGAGAGTTCTAGTGGCACAGACAGTGGGAGTATGAGCAGCAGCAGCAATGGTGGTAGTAGCAGCAGTGATAGCTCTGATGATGAAAATGGCAGGCCCAGAAATTCTGGACGAAAAGGTCACTTTTAATTTTATTCATGAAGGTGGAAAGACATGAATTATAAGAAGATTTACCGACTTATTCGTTGATCTTATGTTACAGGTTTGGGGAAGAAATCATCAATCCCTCCCGAAGGACAAGCTGTTTTGAAGCAGCAACTGAATCTTGAAGAGGGTGAAATATCTAAGAATGGTAAGCTTCCAAATAATGGTAATGGTGGAGACGTACAAACTGAAAGGACTCTCGCCACAATTCATGAATCTGATAATTCGAGCAGATCCAGGTCCCTTCCTTGGCTTTATTGGATGCTTTATTGAATGCTTCATAATAGTTAGACATGTTTTCTCACACAAGTGAATTCTCTCTTTGCATGATAAACAGGAGCCCAACACCAAGTCCTAAGGGGAAGCCAAGGCCCAGCCGCCGGAGCAGTCGAAGTATGAGCCCAGCAAAAGTACCTGATAGACTTGATCAAAATGATGGAAGTCATCAAATTGGATCAAAGGAGAGAAGTTTATCAAAGAGTCCTTCACGAAAAGCTACTCAGCCATCTCGCTCTAGTCCTGGCAAGGATTTATCCGAAAATCGTTCTCCAGATGGAACGAAACGAATCCGGAAAGGCCGTGGCTTCACTGATCGCTATTCATTTGCAAGACGCTATCGCACCCCATCTCCTGAGCGTGCACCTTACAGACCTTATGACCACGGTGGGAGAAATTTTCAGGGGAATCGTGATAGGTAAATTGAGTTCAAAAGTAAAAATGTATCTGATAGGGGCAAATCCATTATGCATGCTAAATACATTGTTATCTTTTTAGGTACTCAAGTTATAGAAACTATTCTGGGCGCTCTCCACCCGGACGGTACAGACGGTCACCAAGAGGCAGAAGTCCACCCAGGTTTTCCTTCAATTTCTTCTGTCTATGATGTTTGGTTGACTCTTTTGTATCATTTAGGATTTAAGCATGTAAAGATGACTTCACATCCCTTAACCCCATTTTCTTTTTCTTTGTTCAGTAGATACCGGCGCAGGAGTCGAAGTAGGAGTGTTTCTCACAGCCCTAGGCGTGAGAGGCGTCGAAGTAGGAGCCCTTCACGCAGTCGCTCCCCTAAAATCAGTGACAGATTGAAGTCTCGTCTTGGGCCTCGTGTGGATGATCAGCCTTCTCCCACTGGGAGGTCAGCCTCAAGATCTAAAAGCCCTCGATCTCGCGATGCTGCTCCAAGGAAGCACAGTAGAAAAGTAGGATCTGCATCACCTAGTAGTTCGAGATCAACCTCCCCTGCTCGACAGAGGGGTCTAGTCTCATATGATGATATCAGTCCCACCAGGACAAACTAATATGTACCCTTCAAGCTCATATATGAGCCACTAGATTTGCGAAAAGTTTATGGTCTAGGTTTAAACTATGTTTCATCAGATGTTCTCTTAGCTGGGATTGTCAATTCAGTTTTATAATTTTGTATTTCAGTAAACTAATAGTTCAACATTGATTATCTTATTTACACACTACTGTAGCAGCAAAGCTTCTGATAAGAACTCCATTTGTGGCTAGCCATTTCCTGGAGTAAGGTCCAGATTAGTTTTTCAGAAATGTCATTATTGGTTGTATGGTGATAGTCGGTGATGTCAAAATTTTGGTGTAGATAGAGCTATGCACAAATTATAGGCAGGTTTATTAGGTATTTTCATTTGGTGACGTTAATCTCCGTATAGTTATCCTATGTTAGATTTGGTATAGAATAATATTGTGGTACACAACATTATATTTGTGTTGCCAGGGAGCAATCGCGGAGGGTCAACTTATTTGACCTCCACGTTTGTGGTCATATCTCGCGTTCGCGAGGCACTGTGCCCCGGCTTGATTGGTCAACTTCACCGCGATCGCGGTCTTTCCCCTTTGCAACCGCGGCGTGCACTAAAACTGTGCACCAACTGTGTTTTGAGTTCTAACATGTCTGAAATGAGTCTTGGGTCAACTCCTAAACCATTCCCGCGGTCATAAATGGTACTAGTACGAACTTATACATGCTCTCAGAACTCAATTTTCAAATGGGTTCACATTTACTTAACTACGCTAGGCCTTGGGTTTCCATACTGGTGTGTTATCTAAAATTAAATTGCCAAATTAATTTAATTTCTATAGTTCTTTTTCATTTTCGACATTCCAAACTTAGATTTCGTCAAGTTAACTATTTAAATATCATTTTGTTGTCGAACAATTCTAATATTAAAATTTACTAGTCTTGTATGGACTTTCTTCTAGTAGCATGTGTCGTTATTTCAAAAACCAATCTTAATACTCCCTCCGTCCCAATTTTAACTCATGATATAAAGAATAATATATGATTATCTTGTCATACTTTTTTCTTACCATTTCCCAAAAAGCCAATCTAATTATTTAAGTTCCTGGAGTTCCTGAGATGGCTGTCTTAAGAAAATAATTCAAATTTATGATATAAAGAATAATAATTGATTATCTTATTATACATTTTCTTACCATTTTCTTTTTATTTGAAATCTTTATCGGGTATAATAATAATAAGTCTTTTGTAATTAAAACACCATGCGGGATCTCTCTATTTAATGAATCCTAAAATAGTAAATTATTAAAATAATTAAATCTAAGAAAATACTATATATTTTCAAGTCATGTTTTGTCAGAACTAAGTTTGTCAATCTCAATCTTTCCGCAACAAAAGAAATGTAGAAATTAGTTCAAGGTCGAAAGAGTCTTACCAATGGCATTTGGGAGTCAAGGTTCTGAGTCAATGAAAGAACTTAAAGAGTGAGTTTTTACTTTCCTTAATATTTCCTCGTTCTTTTCTCACTTCATTTATGTTAGTTATCTTAAATTTTATGAGGCTTACAAATTACTTTTGTTTTTGCTTTGTCAGCTGTAGGAGAGAAAATGATATGCTTCACTTTGAAAATGCAAAATTCTCTTACGAAAATTCGATAATGAAGGAAAGGCAAAAACATGTTATTTGCTCTACATGTAATCCTATGATCTATGAAGACATCAAATTAAAACAAAAGCCCCTAGAAGAACTACGCAAGGAAAATGCCCGTATGAAGAAAGAGGTCAATTCTCATTCGATTTTTTTTTTCATTGAATTTTTGTGGTTAAAGTAAATAAAAATTGCATGCCATATAAATATAGTGATTTAAACTTTTTTTTTTTTTTTTTTGCAGATCGAGACATGGAAAAATGTCATCAACAGTCACTTGAAGAAGGGCGATAATAACAAACGTTATTTTCTTTAGGATCTTTCATTGGGAACCCATGTCATGGGTCATAGTTTTATGTCAACGGGGAGAGATTATATTAATATAATAATTCTATTAAAAAAAATTAAGGCGCTTTAGTACAATAATTATCATTTTTACCTTTTTCGCTTCCCTTCTTTGATTTATTTGCGTTCACAATGCTATCGAAAAAAGAATGTATTTTTTTTTTTCCTCCCATTTTAGGAGGATTTATAGTGTTTCCACACTTCCCCTCCAGTGTGACTCGAACCCAGGACCTACCGGTCGTGGGTGGAGGTGCTTAACCACTGAGCCATGATGCGATCTTTTTTTAGAAAGATCAAACCATGATGCGGACCGTACCATAGCCTAAAGCTTCTGGGGATGAACTTTTGGTTTCTGAAGGAAAAGAAAAAAGAAAAAAAAAAAAAAGAATGTATGATGTATCCCCAATATATACGTGTAGTCAAAATATAACTTTGATTCTTTTTTATATTAATAGTATTACTAATTATATGAATATAACTAATCATTTAAAGTCGACCACAATAATATTCATTTGTTTTCATATCTTCTAATCGCCCAATATTTCAGCAGTAACTGTGCTATAGCAGCAATTAAAATACATACACAACTATAAATAAGTTGATGGCTCATCTATTTACAAAACTTTTACTTACATGGAAGCGCGTATAGCTCACCTTCTCTGCTAGCGAAGCAGTGGGACAACAATAAGTTTAGTCATTGCATCGAAAGGTCTTTGTTCAGATAATTTTATCTTTTTCAATGTAGATTTACTGGACTTAAGGATCTTTTTACTCTCAGAAGCTAAAACAGATTAGTACCGAGTAGTCAAGCTGAATGCCAACTTGTTTATGTTGTGGAAGTGAAAGGTCTGCCGCTACGGCATAAATCTAAAAAAGGTAATCCTTACAGTTTAGTCCATTACCGGTTCATCTTTCCTTTGATCGGTGTTGGTCAACTCCGTCATACTCATGTACCACAACAAACAACAACATACCCGATATAATCCCACAAGTAGAGTTTGAGGAGGGTAGGATGTACGCATACCTTGTCCCTACTTTTGTGAGGTAGAGAAGCTATTTCCAATAGACTCATACTCCACCATCGTAGTAAAAACAGTTGAGAAATTCACTTGAAGTTGCTCCCAACTATCGATTGACTAAGGCTTTGACTAGATCGGTTCGACTTTTTAACCCTTGACCTCTCCATCTCTTGGTTATGGGAAGGATTTACTGCAGAACAAATAGGAGCATTGGAGAGCTAACATTCTGATCCAAATTCAAACGTTAAAGCTGAAATTAAGTCATTCGGAAAGCGATAAAAAGCGAGTTCAATCTACATTCCGAAAATTATATCAACTGCAGTCAGTAGCCAAGCTAAGATGTCAAACATAATTTATCAAAAAAGTACACTTTGCAATTAAAACAGATTTATTCTCAGAAGCACAGAACTGCGTTAACTAGAACCGGGTGCAGCAGGAGAAACAGGTCAGCCAGTAATTAGTAACTTGCTCGCGCTCTCTCACAGAGGTTCACCTTCAGGAACAACCTGATCTTTAACCCACATGTAAATAGGAACCAAAACATAGTATGTTGCTGCCATTGCCCCCAGAAGGAACCGCAGCATAAAGACCAATGGATTTATAGGTTTTGTCACATCCTCTGCCTTTGGGCCAAGCTGCAAATATGCATACAACAAGGTAAATATAAGAAATTGAAGGAACTTGTAACACTTTTTACCAACTATAGAAAGAGGCGCAGAACAAGCCCTGGAATCCATAAGAGGAGATGCAGAAAAAGCCTATAATCATTACATCCATTCATGATTCAACTCCAATGCAACCAATTAGAACTTGTAACTACAACAGTGAACATATAGCTATTTGTTAAAGGAATGGTATCATGATGTTAGCTAGAACTTCATCATCCCTTCTCTAAACCTATATTCCAACAAAAGTCAAATCAAAATTCCTTCAGCAGACTACAGTTAATTGCTAAGAAGTTAAAGGAGCGATCTAACATTTTACGGTAATGTAATGTGCTTGGGCGAATTTGGTTCCCTCATATATCATGGGGAAAAACAACAATGAACTTTATCTAGATGTTACAGACTGCTTACTCGAACTCACATGTATATAGAAACCAAAAAATAGTATGTTGACCCCCCCACAACCAAAAAAAAATGAAGAAAGGCTTTTTTTTTTTTTTTTTTTCATTTTTGGCCCGTCGGCCGAAATTAATTACGGGCGCTATAGAAAACCTGGTATATAATATACAAGACCTATATCTTGATCAAAATATACAAAACCTATGATTTGCTGGCTATTATTCTTTTGAGTGGTCCAAAAATGTAATTATCCTTAGACGAAACAAACCATCAGGTCAGAAAAAATCAATTATATACTCCTAAATAAGTAAATTTCGTTTTAGGGCCCTGGTGGAGTTACATGAGAAATTACCTGCAGTGGTGAATCGCCCGGTGTAGACTTTACACCGGTCACAGAACATCCCATGATAAGCCCGTGCCTGCGAACCCCACGATACCATTTTGGTCCAATCCTCTTCAGTTGGACGTCCTTGAATCCTGCCTTCTCAAACCATTCTAAGTATTCTTCCTCCTTAGGGAAGAGCATCCACACATCAGCAAAGAAACGAGACAACCAAAAGGTAGGGTGCACCGGACCAATTAAACACGCCTTTCCTCCAGGTTTCAGAACCCTGTACGCCTCTCTGATTCCACGTTGTGGGTCCGGCCAGTATTCAATACTAAGGAAAATAGTGATCACGAAACTTCATTATGATGGATTATAGAAATTCAATACAGCTTTTCAATTGAAGAGTGAAAATATCAACCCAAATCAATGAACATTTCTACGGCCATAATAAGAATTTTACTTCTCGAGAATCCAGATAAATTATCCATATGACTTGTGAGTGCCTCTATATATTGTCAATGGATTTATTTCATATTGTTTAACATGCATAGAACTTTCCAACAGTTCACATTACAGATATACCATCTAAAACAGGTAGAGAAGGGGCAGGGAAGCACAAATTTTGCTTGAAAATGATCATTACTCCTTCAAATAGATCTAAGAATCGTGTTCAAGCATTTGGAAATTTGAACATACAAGTAATGGACATAAGAGTCCAAATATGTGGAGAATCCAAACCAACGGTACTCACTAAGACTAATGCTACTAGTAATACCATTCTATCACATTGAGTTAGCTGTAACATCCAAAACTCCAAACGGCAATCTACTACTCCCTCCGTACCAATTTATGTGGCACATTTTCCTTTTTAGTCTGTCTACCTTACTATAATTAGAAATAACTTAACCTTAAAATTCCCCGTTTACCCTTAATCAATGATTTATAGCCACACTAATGTTTAAGGTTTGTTTCAGACCACAAATTTCAAAAGTCATCCTTTTTTTTCCCTTAAATTCTGTGTCTAGTAAATGGTGCCACATAAATTGGGACCGAGGGAATATATACTGTATAAGCAACTCAAACACTGATCGTAAGAATAAAGATTGAGCTAGAAAAATTTAAAAAGGGAGCGACATAAACCTTCCAGCAGACACATATCGATCAGCATAATCAGTTTCGAACGGAAGATCCTCAGCATCACCTTCAATTATCTTACATTCCTTCAAAGGCTCTTTTTCCTTAGCCTTAGCAAGCTGATGAGGAGATTGATCAAGAATTGTAACATTCTTAGCATCCACATGTTCAACTATACCCAATGTAGTAAAACCAGTACCACCACCAACATCAACAACAGCCAAATTCCTGTCATTAAGATCAGCTACTTCAAGTGCATCATCTCTCATATCTTCAGTCCAATGTCCAGGATTAATCACATGATCATACACAATTGATAAAAACCTGTAAAACCAAAAAGCTTCTTGTTTGTGTTGTATGAATCTTGGTTTTGAAGCTGGCCTAGATGTTGTTGAAATACTGCACATTAGTGGAGCTAGGGTTTTGAGTTTATAACTGGTTCTTGATAAACCCAACTTGGGAAATTGGTTGCCATTGAAATCTGATCCATTTGGGGAAAGTTTTCTATATATACTGAAACTCTCAGGTCCAGAAATGAGTAATGAATTTGCCATTACTTACTTTGGGCAAAATGCAAGAAACCAAAGTCTTGAAATGTTTGAAGCAATGACAACCTCGTTATAATCGAAGCTTTGATGGCTTACAAAACCTGTTTTTGCTATTGAAGAGTCTATATTAAGAAATAAATCCAAAATCCAAATTCATTTGCTTCAGTGAGGAAGAAATTTTTGTGGGGTTTTGTGACAATGATACCCCTTTAGTTTAATACAAAGTGGAACTGAAAAGGACAATAGTGTAAATTAGGGTGGATGAGTGAGGGTGGGGGAGGCAAAATGAAAAGTTGTTGGGATAATCAGATTCTTCTTAGGATATTAATCCAAATATTAAATTTGGGGCTTAATACATGTGCACCGCCCTAAACTTTTTTTTTTTTAATTTTTTTTATTTTGACTTCTCAACTAAGTGTTATTTCAATTGAATCTCTGAACTTGGTCTCAAGTGTGTCAATCAAACACAATCCGACTTACATAACATATATGATGAGTTTCATTTTTTTTAGCGTGAATATCAATCGCATCATACGTGAAAAAATTCAACCAATTAAACCCCCACACATTTTAATTATACACATTATTAAAATATGTGTATAACTACCTTTTTTCAACAACCAACCAATTCGGCCAACCAAGAATTGAAGACCAGCCTTTTGAGATAGCTTTTGAAGCTTTTTTGGGATTCTGGAATAACATAATAGGATCTAGTATTGCTTAATATTTTTTGCTTCTTATTTTCCAGTTTTGATTTCTTATTTTTCAGTTTTCAGTTTTAGTTTCCAATTTTGATTTCTTATTTTCCAGTTTTGTTATTTAATTGGTGCTTCTTCACTTGTATAACACAGTAGCACACTTCTTCCTAACTGATGTGTATAATTAAAATGGGTGCGATGTTTTAATTGATTGAATTTTTCACGTAGGATGCGATTGCCATCCACGTGCACGGCTAAAGAGAATGAAACTCACCATATATGTTACTCTGTAAGTTAGATTTTATTTGATAGACACACTTGAGGTCAAGTTCAGGGGTTCAATAGGAACAACACTTAGTTGAGGTGTCAAAATGGATAAAGGGGACAAGTTTAGGGGGTTGCATATGCATTAAGTCTAAATTGGGACGAAGAAAATATTATTTAGTGCCTGTTTGAATTGACTTAATTTAGGTATTTTTAAGCAAAATAGCTTTTAATTTTTAGAAATTGAGAATTATAATTTAAAACAACCTTGTCTTGAACCAAACCAATCCTATGTCCTAACTATTAACGGCTTTCCATTTTAAAAAAACGTTTCACCAACGAAAACTAGAGTTGTTTGGTCTAAGACTAGAAAAACAGATAATAATTTTCTGAAAAAAATAGTAGTACTACTTAGTACTTATCAAAGTGTTTTTTGTAATAAAAATAATCCAAATTCAAGTTTTTACAAAAATGCAAATCCAAGCGCTACTTAAAAACATCATTGATGTACGTAGTAGCACTCAATTTATAAATTTGTCATTTGTATGGCTCGAAGATGACAAGAAGTGGAGGAAAATTAATCTTAATCTTCTCTCATATAATGTGTTTGATACATAATCAAATTCGCCATACTTTAAATTTTTTCCTCTAATTTGTCTTCTACTACTTCAGTAAGGCCACTACAAAATAAATAAAGATTATAAATAGTCATTTAGTAATTAACGCCTGAATTGACCAATGAACCAAATATGGAGTATGTGAAGTAGCCTTAAGCCCACAATGCTGCCATCCAATTTGTGTTGAGGTATCAAATATAGACAGCAACAGCTAACGTGATCGTGTTGAATTTTCTTTAATTCTTAGTTTCTTCCTTCGATGCAGTGGCGAACATGCATGTAAATTTTTCAGTTCATTTATTATTATAAATTCGACTTGTACATGCTTTTGAGTTAGGAGTACTTGTTTGAAATATTAACAATATTAATCAGTAAAACGAATAAAATGATGGAATAAACTTATCGGATCAACACTGTTTGAAAGCGATTTCGGCCTGATTTCGGTACAAATCGTTGTAGCCGGTCACTCCCCAAGGTTCCACAGCACCTCCAAACACTTGCACTAGTGGCTGGAAGTTTGGAGTTTGCTCAAAACAATTGCCCAAAAATAACTTAAGAGAAAGAGAAGAAGACCATGTTTTGGTGTGTATGTAATTCACCAAGAAGGTAATTTTATATAGGCTGAAAATCTTGAAAGGGTCAAAGAGGATTAATAAGCTATTAACTCGGCCATTAAGAGAATTTAATGAGCCATTAACATGGCTATTAAAATCAATAAAAAATCAGCCTTTAAGACAAAATTGAAGAGGAGAAATGAAGAGGAGAAATGAAGAGGAGATATGATAAATTGTTTATTCTTTGCATTATCACATGGTTATGCCCATCAATCCTCCACTAATGCAAAGATAAAAGAGTAAGAATAATTCTGGGCAAAGATAAGGAACATGTACTTAAGTGTTAATATCTTTCGATTTGAGATAACAATTAATATCCACAAAGTGAAGTACTCTTGAACTGAATGGACATAAGTTGAGACCCCCACAACACATACTATATCCTTAATTTTAAGCAAACTCTGCGATACTAACAATGTGCTTTTATGGCCATGCACTAAACCTCGGGTCTCATAAATGCTCTAGAAAAACAACCCAAATTTTTCATAAAAGGCGGCCACACCTTTACACTTACGTAGGTGATTCCATCAAGTCTATCTCAAATAGACCACCTTAAGGCTATGGAATCATTAAGAGCAGAACAAGCTCAATCTTTCTTATGTCAAGTGGTGAATCCATTAAGTGCTTCTCAATAGCACCAACAACGGGTTATGGAAACATTAAGAGTAAAACTCAAGCAAAATCCATCAACTGCGTCTCAAACACACCTCCACAACGGGCTATGGATTAAGAGTAAAACTCAACCTTACGAAACACTACTACACTCCATGCGGATAGGATACGTAGTGCATATTGACTTCTTATATGGCTTCGTTTGACCACAAACGGGTATCCACGATATTACCTCAATCCATGAGCTTTAGCCCTATCCCCCTCGACATTTCAATGATTATTCTCTTTGTTAAATTTTTGGTTAAAGGATCCGCCAAATTTTTCTCGGACCTTACAAATTCCAAGCTTCTTACAAATTCCAAGCTTCAACAATTGCTTGACAACATCACTTCTTACGCAAATGTGGCTTGTTTTTTCATTGTACACACTATTCTTAGCAAGTTCAATTGCCTCATGTGAGTCACAATGTAAAAAAAAATGGTTTAGTTTGTTCCCCCACAATGGCATATTTGTCAATATTAGAGCTAAAAATCATAATATTTTTCATGATAAATATTTTTCTCATTTCATTAATCTCCGCTATTTTTGAGAATAATATTTTATACTCATGAAAATATATCAACACATTAATGAAGAAGTTTTAGATAAAAGATAATTTTACCTTTTCATCTCTTGAGTTTGATAAATAGAAAAGTGTTTTACCATTTCAACTCACAACTAAGCTTGTAGAAAACTTCTATCTTGATATCCGCTGATTTTTCAACTCTTCATCACCTTGACATCCACAAAAAAGATGTAATATATCTTTCCACCTCTACTAAGTTGAAAAATCTTGAAATTAGCTAAGTCTGAATGCGCTAGTTCAACCAACTTTGTTTTTTCAACTAGTGAACGACTTAAAAGGCTTCTTTCAATAGTTTGCTTCTACACAAGTTGGGCACTTAGAAAATTCACTATGATTCATTGCAGGAGTTAAGATTTCTAAGTATTTAAATAGAAGCAATGTTAGCATGATCTAGTCTACCATGCCGCACTTTAACACTTTCATTATTAATGATCTCTTATATTAAATTTAGTACAATTAAACCTCGACTATGGTAACCTTTTTCCAAGAAAGTCTTCTTCAAGAAAAATTATCAATAATCAGATAATTTACATTTTCAATCATCAAATATAATACACAAAGAACGATATTTGAGACTTCTCACGAGAGACATTAAATCATCGTAAAAGTTCACCAATCTTTATCTAATCTTTAAGTGTAAACATCACTTATTCACGCGATCACTAAATTGTAGAACAACGATCAAGAATAGACGTGATCCTTCCAATTTAAATATTTCACATCATTCCATAACTTGTAGTTAAGCTCCACATGATCTTTTATGCAACAAGTTCACGTTAAAATATAATAAAATTGCAAATCACCATAAACGTATGTATATGTCACGCATTTCAAGATCATCACAAAATGGATCATCTACTCTAACATTACATCACTAATATTTCATAAGAAACACAAGAGTAGATCTATAAATAAATAAGAGTGGATTTCGAAGAAAGTGAAACCCGATTTTTGTCACTTTTTCTCTTGCACTTTAGAGTCATCGTTGTCTTCCTGTTGAAATATGAATTTTTTTATTAAGGAAAATCGTTGGTCTCGATTTTCTTCATGCTATATCAAGTGTAACATTCATTATCTGACTTTCGTATCAGTCCACTAAACCAAATATTTAGAGACATTTGTGAATTTATAATCCTTAACAGTTTTTTCACTACAAAAACGTTATATTATTTTTCTCTTCCAAACTATAATGTTGTGTTCACATTATTACTAACAGCACACAATTTATATGCAACATTAACTGTTAGCATAAGCATACAATCAGAATTATACGTTTCTTTTCCCAATCAGACAACTTAACATTAGTTAGAAACCCCATACTTTTAAATATAAAACCGACACTAATGAAAATGAGAAGAAAAGGAAATTTTGTTTCTTGGTTTCACCGTTACCAAGATAAACACACACAATACATATCCTTTTTTTATTTTTATTTTTGAGATAATAAAATATTTGCAAAATAAATATATTATTCTTAGTTAAAACAGCCATAACATGTTAAAATAAAAATCTTTATTTCAACATTTTCTAATAATTCCTCATCACCCAAATTGTATCGAATATTGTATACGGTAAAAATCGGATATCTGTTAAACTGGTAAGACCGGAGACCGAGGGGAGAAGGGGACAAGCACGTGCACGAAGACTTTCTTTCTGGACCGGAGGAGTGCTTGAACCGAAGAAAAGGAAGGGCATCATTTGGTCCGGCTTCTCCATAGCCGAGTTGGTCATGGCCGTTGGTCCGAGTTGGTCGTGGCCGTTGGTCCGTTTGATCGTGGTCGTTGGTCCGGGTGATCCGTTACACAATTGCCACGCGTCAATACCATTCTGCCACATTGTGCTGCCAATCGTATGGGTGTCAGACCGTACGACCAACCTTATCCATTTTAGGGTTATTCTTTATTCTTTAGGGCCTTATGTTGTATGAAGCCCATGAGGCAAAACTATAAATAAGGGTCATTACCCTACTTTTAGGGGTTGGCTTCTCAGATCTAGAACATATTGTAATAGCAAATTATACAACATTCTCCTACTTATTATCTGATTTTGGTCCGGATTTATTGTGTTCTTCTCAGATTTTTTCAATAAAGCGATATCATATATTATTTAATACACGCATTATTACAAGCCATCAACCACTATTCAGATTATTCATAGCTCATCTTAAACCATATTCTTATTCATAACTCATCTTAAACCATATTCTCTCAATCAAGAATAGATTAAAGTTCAACCACATATCCTATACCTCACTCATAAATTTAATTGATTATCCAAATTTGGGGTAAACAGTTTGACGCCTACCGTGGGGCTAGGATAATAGTGGTCTTTGATCTTGATTTCTATCTTATCCGTCAGAATCAAAAATATCTTTTGTTCATCTCTGTAAAAACGGACAAAATAGTTAACAGTGGACAATCTGGTCACGTCGACAACAACGAGATAGTGGCCGAAAATGAAGACAGTGGGCCACGAGGATTACTGAATCCTGCCGACCCGAACCCCGTTAATTCGAGGGAGGGCCTTAACCGGCAAAACACCATGAATCAAGAGAATACCGCTCCTCCGGCACTCGATCCTTTAGATACTAACAATTCAATTACTTTGTCCCAGACTCAGGGCCGGAAAGTACCGGATACCCCAGGGGATAATATTGACTTACGTTTAATTTTTGAAATGTTGCAGGAACAGAGAGCAGCGATTGCTGAACAAGGAATCGCAATAGCCCAGTTGCAGAACAGAAGGGATAAAATGACCCCGAAAAAGGCGAAGGGTGTTGCTGAACCCAGAAGGGAGGAGGCACGGATGGTTGAGAGCAATGGGTCCGGAGCTGGTTCATCCACCTAGGTACTGAGAATGCTCGAAACGTTGGCAAAGCGAGTAGACTCGACCGAAAAGAGGGTGAAAACATATAACTCTCGGGTGGACCAAATACTGGGGGCTCCACCTATTCTGAAAGGGCCGGATTCGAAGAGGTACATCCAAAGGCCTTTTCCTCCGAGTGCGGCTCCGAAATTGATCCCGAAGAGGTTCAAAATGCCGGATATCTAGAAATATGACGGCACAACGGACCCTCACGAACACGTGACCTCATATACATGCGCTATAAAAGGAAATGATTTGGAAGAAGATGAAATTGAATCCGTGTTGCTGAAAAAGTTCAGGGAAACTTTGTCAAAAGGAGCGTTGACTTGGTACGACCATCTGCCCGAGCATTCGATCACTTCTTTCGAAATGCTGGCCGATGCTTTCGTAAAGGCTCAGGCCGGTGCCAAAAAGGTGCAGGCCCATAAGGCAGACATTTTCCGTATAGCTCAAAGAGACGACGAGTTACTGCGTGAATTTGTCAACCGATTCCAAAGGGAACGAATGGAGCTACCTCCGGTTCCGGAGGAGTGGGATGCACAAGCCTTCACAAAGGGGCTCAATCCTCGGAGCTCGACGACTTCATTCAAATTAAAGGAAAACTTGCTGGAATACGAGGTTGTGACCTGGGAGGATGTCCATAACCGATACGAGTCAAAGATTCAGGTGGAGGATGACCAACTCGAGCTTCCCCCGGGTCCCGTAAATATGAACAAAGGTTTGGAGAGACCAAGAAAGAATTACGAACCGGAGGCCAGATCATCGAGGGAAAGGTATCGGCCATACTCTCATTCGGAGAAACCAAGCTTCAGGTCGGAAAAATCAAGGGTTGGCCCGAGTCATTTCTCTGGTCGGGGTGATAAACGGGTTGAGTGCTCGTCGAACAGTCGAGGTCTGTCATTCAGGAGCGATGCCGGAAGCTCGGCCGGCAACAAAGACTTGCCGAGGATATCGGAGTACAACTTCAATGTCAATACTTCGGGCCTCGTCTCGGCCATTGGCCGCATCGCAGATATAAGATGGCCGAGACCACTAAGGTCAGACCCGGGCCAGCGGGACCCGAACGTGATGTGTGAATATCATGGAACCCATGGGCACAGAACTTAGGACTGTCGCCAGCTAAGAGAGGAGGTGGCTCGGTTATTAAAGAATGGTAATCTCCGAGAATTGTTAAGTGAACGAGCCAAAGGTCACTATAAAGAAAGGGAGACTCATAAACGGGTCGAACCCGTAGAACATCAACACATAATCAACATGATAATCGGGGGTACCGAGACCCCACGAGGGCCGGTGATGAAGCGTGTCAAAGTTTCTGTTGTGCGCGAGAAGCGCAGTCGGGATTGTTTACCCGAGGGTTCTATCTCTTTCAGCAACGAGGATGCAGAAGGCATCATTCAACCACATAATGATGCATTGGTAATCTCTATACTTATTTTTAAAACTCAGGTTAAACTTATTTTGATTGACCCAGGTAGCTCGGCCAACATCATCCGGTGGAGAGTGGTCGAACAGCTAAGGCTACTCGATCAGATAGTGCCGGTAGCCCGGGTGCTCAGCGGGTTCAACATGGCGAGTGAAACCACAAAGGGGGAGATCTCATTGCCCGTAAACATCGATAACACTATCCAGCAAACGGTATTCTATGTGATCGAAGGAGATATGAAGTATAATGCATTACTAGGAAGACCCTGGATACATAGCATGAGGGTCGTGCCGTCAACATTGCATCAGCTGCTAAAGTTTCCGACCCCGGAGGGGATAAAATCCATCCGAGGTGAACAACCCACTGCAAGGGAGATGTTCGCGGTCGAGGAAGCGACACCTCAGTTCAAAAAATCGGATCAAAAGGAAGAAGATTCAACCGGGGTAAAGGACACTAAATAGCAATCAAAGCACTCGGGGTTGGATCCGGGGTATGAAGAGGATGATTTCGGTGTACCCAGATCATTCGTCATGCCTGATGACTCGGATGCAACCAAGTCAACGACAGAGGAGTTGGAGCAGATCATCTTGTTCGAATATCTACCGGACAGAAAGGTATACCTGGGCACGGGGTTAACCTCAGAGCTCAGGAACAAGTTAATTGAATTTCTTCGAGCTAATGCCGATTGCTTCGCATGGTCCCATATAGATATGACAGGTGTGCCACCGGAGGTAACAACTCACAAGCTCAGCTTAGACGGGAGGTTTCCCCCGGTGAAGCAGAAGAGAAGGCCCATGGCAGAGGCAAAACATGCATTTGTAAAGGACGAGGTAACGAAGCTTTTAAAAATAGGCTCTATCCGGGAGGTAAAATACCCGGATTGGCTAGCTAACGTAGTAGTGGTGCCAAAAAAAGGTAATAAATTTCGAATGTGCGTTGATTACAAGGATCTAAACAAAGCATGCCCGAAGGATTCATTTCCGTTGCCTCACATCGATAGAATGATCGATGCGACGACCGGCCATGAGATGTTAAGTTTTCTCGATGCCTACTCCGGGTATAACCAAATCCGGATGCACCCGGAGGATCAAGAGAAAAATCCTTTATTACCCGATATGGGACTTACTGTTATAATGTCATGCCTTTTGGATTAAAAAATGTCGGTGCAACTTACCAACGCCTAGTTAATGGGATGTTCGAAGAACAAATAGGGAAAATAATAGAAGTTTATATTGACGACATGGTGGTCAAGTCCCTGGAAACAGAGGACCATTTAAAGCATTTGCAGGAAACCTTCGATGTACTCCGCAAGTATAACATGAAGCTCAACCCGGAAAAATGTGCCTTCGGTGTCCGGTCTGGCAAATTTTTGGGTTTCATGGTCTCAAACCGGGGGATTGAAATCAACCCGGACAAGATCAAGGACATCGAGGATATAGAGGTGGTGAATAACGTCAAAGGAGTGCAGAGGCTCACCGGAAGAATAACGGCGCTGAGTCGCTTCATATCAAGGTCCTCGGACAAGAGTTATCGCTTTTTTTCTCCTTACTGAGGAAGAAGAACGACTTCGTTTGGACACCGGAGTGTCAAAGAGCTTTACAATAATTAAAGAGATACTTGTCCAGCCCACCGCTGTTGCACACACCAAAAGCGGACGAGCAGCTTTTTCTCTACCTTGCTGTCTCCGAGGTAGTGGTAAGTGGCGTTTTGGTCCGAGAAGAATCGGGTACGCAATTTCCTATTTATTATGTAAGTAGAACTTTGGGGGATGCGGAGACCCGTTATCCCCACTTGGAAAAATTAGCATTGGCATTGTTAAGCGCTTTTAGAAAACTCAAGACCTACTTTCAATGCCATCCGATATGTGTAATGACTACTTACCCCCTAAAAAACATCATGCACAAACCGGAATTATCGGGTAGACTAACTAAATGGGCCGTAGAAATTAGCGGGTATGATATCGAATACAAACCTCGGACGACCATCAAGTCCCAGATCTTGGCCGATTTTGTGGCGGAATTCACCCCGGCTATGGTCCCCGAGGTTGAGAAAGAACTTCGGCTGCCCTCGGGGAAAGCCTCGGGTATTTGGTCGCTACACACGGACGGAGCCTCGAACCTCAAAGGTTACGAGCTAGGAATCGCCCTTAGAACCCCGGCCGGGGATGCCGTTCGACAATACATTAGAACTGTTAAATTGACTAACAATGAAGCCGAGTATAAGGCTATGATTGCAGGTTTGGAATTAGCCCGGAGTATGGGGGCCGAAATAATCGAGGAAAAGTGCGATTCTCTTTTGGTCGTTAACCAGGTGAATGGCGTATTCGAGGGCAAAGACGAACGGATGCAGAGGTATCTGGAAAAAATCCAAGTGATACTACACCGATTTAAAGAATGGACCATACAGCATGTACCGAGGGAGCAGAACAGTGAAGCCGATGCATTGGCCAATTTGGGATCTTCGGTCGAAGGGGAAGAAATCAACCCCGGGACTACGGTGCACTTGATGAATACGGCGATAGAAAATGGACATGCCGAAATAAACACAATGGGTTTAACTTGGGATTGGCGCAACAAGTACATCGATTACTTGCGTGATGGAAAACTCCCGAATGACCTAAAAGAATCACGGTCATTAAGGATGAAAGCTGCGCGTTTCTGCTTGGTAGACGGCCAATTGTATCGACGGTGTTTCTTCGGACCCCTGTCCAAGTGTTTGGGTCCCGGAGAAACGGAGTATGTGATAAGAGAGGTGCACGAAGGAACCTGCGGCAACCACTCCGGTGCTGAAGCTCTGGTCCGAAAGATTATCAGGGCTGGTTATTACTGGAACCGGATGAAGGAAGATTCAAAGAATTTTGTTCGGAAATGTGACGGGTGTCAGAGACATGCGCCGATGATTCATCAGCCCGGGAAGTTGCTACATTCGGTGGTGTCACCGTGGCCTTTCATGAAGTGGAGAATGGACATTGTTGGTCCATTGCCATGGGCACCAGGTAAAGCCCGATTTATTTTGTTTATGACTGACTATTTCTCCAAATGGGTTGAAGCACAGACCTTCGAAAAAATTAGAGAAAATGAGGTCATTGACTTCATATGGGACCACATTATCTGTCGTTTCGGCATCCCTGCCGAGATAACTTTTGATAATGGTCCTCAGTTCGTGGGCGGCAAAGTCAATGATTTCCTCGAAGGGTTGAAGATCAAAAAAATTGTATCAACTCCATATCACCCGTGTGCGAACGGAAAGGCGGAATCCACGAACAAAACAATAATCCAAAATCTGAGGAAAAGACTTGAAGCATCAAAGCATCACCGGAGGGAAATATTACCAGAGGTATTGTGGGCTTACAGAACCACATCGAAATCAAGCACGGGAGAAACTCCTTTCTCGTTGGTCTACGGGGCCGAAGCCCTTATTCCTGTAGAAGTTGGTGAACCGACTCTCCGGTTCAGCTATACCACCGAAGAGTCAAACGAGGAGGCCATGGCCGTAAAACTCGACCTCACGGATGAACTTCGCGAAAACGCGTTGGTCCGTATTGCATCCCAAAAATAGAGAATGGAAAGGTATTAGAATCGGAGAGCCAATTTTCGGCATTTTCAAGCCGGGGACTTGGTGCTTCAGAAAGTTACCTTGAACACCAAGAATCCCAACGAAGGAAAACTGGGTCCGAACTGGGAAGGACTGTACAAGATAACCGAGGTAACGGGCAAAGGATCGTACCAGTTAGAATCCATGGACGGGCAACGGTTGCGCAATAACAGGAATGTGGCTCATCTGAAAAGATACTACTGCTAAGGTATGGACTCCCCGTGTTTTTCTATTAACCTTTCTTTTTTGCAAGAAGTCAAGTACCAGATAAAGTTAGAATCTAGGCCTGAAAACACGTGTTGCACTCTTTTCCTTAGTACGGTTTTTTCCCAAAATGGGTTTTCCGACAAGGTTTTTAATGAGGCAACAAGTACAACGTGTTACTCGACGAAGACAAGGACAAACGCCCGGAAACTCGGGGTCACACCCTACGAATGAGGACTTAATAGCGCTTACCCGATCTTGCAGCTCGGATAAGCGCTAGGGGACTATTATTCCCACTTCGAAGTTTACCCAGTTAGCGGAAATCGGAGGAGCTCAACAAAACAAAATCGGACCTTTTATATTAGGTTTTGATGTAAGGACCAAACGATCAGAATGAATCGTGTCCACTCAGTATTTGCTACGGTAAAACCAAGAACCGGACCTTCTGCATTAAGTTTCGATGTAAGGACCAAACGATCAGAATGAATCGTGTCCATTTAATATTCGTTACGGCAAAAGCAGAAGGAAAAAATTCTCATGTATATAAATACTTGCAATGCAAAAATTATCGAAAGTTCGGATAATGATATCTCGGATGTCTTCTTGTTAAAACACCCTACCCTGACGATCATCTCCGAATTTCGGCATTACTTCATTCATATACCCTATTCTGGGCACTACGGTCGAAATTCGACAAAGGCAACAAGGTCATAGTGAACCAAGCCAAAATCATTAAACTCCCTCGAACGGGGACTGTTACATCAAAATTTAGCTAATGCTGGGATTCAGGTGTCCGAAAAATACCGGTCCTAAAAAATAGTCGAAAAATACCTGCCCTAAAAATGCCCATCGTGATTCAGAGACGTCTGAATTCACAAAGCATAAGATAAGTCCCACGGGCAAAAACTCCATCAAATTCCCGGACAAAACGTACCGGATGAAGAGAAAAGTCGATATTCAGGCACAGTCCGAAATAATGACTCCTTAAAACGGACCGATAATTCAGGCAAAAGTCATAACAAACATTCAAACAAAGTAAAGAATCAAGAAAAATGCATGTTCTATTTATACAAAGGATTTTACATCGGAGACTTCTATAAAGGCAAAAAACAAAAGGCTAAACACAGGCCCTGGTCTATCCGGTATGGCTGGATCCGGAGTGCTCGGACACTGTCCGCTCGGAGTCGTCGGAGTCAGTCCCAAGGTCTCCCTTAGCCTCTTCCTCGACCCTTTTAGCTTCAAGTATCAGAGCCGAAATATCCGCAAAGCCATGCTCGGCTTGCTCAAGGGTGATCCTCCGAGACTTTCACTTTTCATACTCAGCAGCAATAGTAGTATGAGCCTCGGCGGCCTCCACGCTCTTTAGAGCTTCTTCCAAATCGGCTTCGGCCTGGGCTAGCTTTGCCACTAGAACATCCCGATATTCTTCGAGGACCTTTTGCATTTGAGTGGCTGACTCAAGATCGGCCTTAAGAGTGTCATTAGCATCAACCGTCTCCTCGAGCTCGGTTTTTAGATCATCACATATCTGGGCCCTCTTCTCCGTCTTCTCCTCAAACACCCTCATAAGCTCTTTGTACCGGGCACTCTCAGATTCGAGCAGCCGATGCCTCTCGGCCATGCTCGTAGCATCGGACTTGATAGAGTCCAGCTCCTCCCGGAGTTGAAAGATGGTGGTTTCGAGCTCACCAAGCCTTGAGGAAAAACGAGTGTTGTCTCGGCTAAGGCCGATCTTGTCTGCTTCGAAACGCCGGTTATATTCGACCATCTCGGCCAGCTCACCCTTTAATCGATGGTTTTTGGCCTTTGTTGCATCGAGCTCGGGTTGGAGGTTGGAAAGAGTGACTGTTCGGTTCAACTCGTCCTCCTTCACCCGCAGAAGGTGCTGAAATTTCTTCTTCTCTCGACCTTGGGCATCCAGTTGGCCCTTATGATCGTCCACCTCTTGCTGTGCACGGACGAAGGCTTCGTTGACAAGCACCACACTCTGCAAATGAAGTTAAAAACTTGAATAAACGAGATTAAAATTCTTAAAGAAATTATGCAAGGATGGTTGATAAGCTTACCCGATTGCCCGCGTGCATACCCTCGTTAATGAGGCACTGCCAAGGGACTCCGTTCATCTTTCGTTTGTCCTAGTCCGAGACAAGGGGCCTCAGGTAGCTTGCCACACCCACCGGGTCAGAAAGAAAGTTGCAATCCTCGGGAACGGTGATCACAGCCGATCATGTCCTCCTCGGTTCCACACTTGGGGCCGGAAAGGTGCGCACCAAGCTATCCCTAGCACCGGACTCGGTGGTCCGACTAGCTGCCCTTGTGGCTCGAGGGATCGGGAGATGTCCGAAACCAGCAGCTTCGCCGGTAGCAGGAGGAGTGTCCGAAAATAAGTCATCAAACTCATCCGGTCTTGAGGCCGCAGTTGGAGAACTTGGAGGGACCTCAGCAGCTTCGGCAAAGGTAGGGGTCTCCGAAGTTGCGGCAGTCTCATAGTGGGGCAGCGGACCAACATCCATGGGGACTTCGGTCTCGGGGACTGGCTCAGTCCTTTGACCGGCTCCGGCAGCAGGTGCTTTCCCGGATCTTCTTGTCCTTTGCAGAGGAGTTTCTTCGGAACAAGCATCACCTGAAATATCAACGAATTCAATCGACCTTAAAGGAGCCGGGTAATGAATTTTTTCCCCACCTGTGTATAATGCCGGAGCTGAAGGTCCTTCCCCGGTTGAAGGAAATGGTGAAACGGTGACACCCTCCTCCGGAATGGGAGCCACGGAAGGGGCCACACTGATCCTCTGAACGAGGAGCTCGGGCTCTGTTTCATCCCTTGAAGTCCTAACGACGCTCCTCGCCCTCTTCTTCGGTTTCTGCCCTTTTTTTCTCTTGGCGGCGGCAGCAAGGATACGGGATGCACCCGCTGAATTGAACTCGGGTGCTGACGTTGCGGGTTCAGCTGCTGACTCCGGCCTTGGATCCACCGAGCCTTTAGGTAAACCTGAAAATTGAAGATGTTACAAAAGGGTAGAAGATGCAATGAATACAGATAGAAGCAAAGTATTACCGTGTTTCTGAGCGACCCATAGGCCACGAGACAGGTGTCCCCACGTCCGTGCTTCGTGGGTATGTTGACTGAGAAGAGCAGTAACCCACTCGTTGATGTTCCGGATAGCCGGAGGTATCCAAGCCACGACTGGTATAAAGAAGAGGACAAGCAGTGAGAATGTGAAAAGGCTAATGTTTGATAAAGCATTCGAACGCAATTATTAAAAGAACCGAGACTTACGGTTATCATTCCATTTCTCCAGAAAGGGCATGTAGTTGGCCGGAATGATGTCCGCAGTCCGCACCCGGACATAACGCTCTAACCAGCCCCGATCTCTATCTTCATCCATTTTTGAAAAAATTGGATTCCGGCTACGCTTAGCGAGTTTTATTACACCACCCCTGAACAACCTCGGGGAGTATAACCGTATTAAGTGGGCCAGCGTGAACTCCTTTTCTGTATTATTGGCCAACAGCCGGAGGCAGGCCACCGTCCTCCAAACAATCGGACCAATCTGTGCCAAGGTTACGTTATAAGTCCGACACATGTCTAAGATGACCGAATCGATTGGGGGGTCGAACTTGAGGGTGAAAGGATAAGTATAAACGTACAAGAATCTCTCCCGATGGTCGGTGACTGACTCATCTGGTCCGGGGGCGAAAACTTGAATCGAACGGTTATCCCATCCGCAATCGGCCCAGACCAAATCAAGTTTGTCCTCAGTAATGGACGAGGGATATCGCCTTACGTCAAACCCTCTATCGAAAACCAAAGAAGGTTTCTCGACCTCGAAGTCTTTGTTGTAGTTAGGTTTGGACGGTACAATGTCCAAAATAGTGGGTTCGAAGGTGACTTTCCACTTGGGTTGAGAAGTTGGCTCGGTTCCTTGCGAAGAAACCGAGGGACCATCATGGGAAGTGGTTTCGGTGTTGGCAGACATTTGAAAATATGGAAAAGAGAGATTGGGTGAATTCGAAAAGGAAGTTAAAAAGTGGAGTAAGGGAACAGTCAAAGAATTCAAAAATGGTAAAGAACGAGAGGAAGAAGAAGCAACACACTTACAAGAACGACTAGTGGAGAAGTTGGCAGAATCGTTCCTTTTTACGTAGTATAAGCAGCGAATCAACAAGAAATGTGAGTTGAAAGATAAGTGAAGAAGTGAAATGGAGAAGAAGTGAAGAATTGAAAACAGAGAAAAAGTGAGTTGAAGAGGTAAAAATGTTCAAATGAAGAGGTAAAGGACGTTATATAGGCATGGGATCGAGGCGGTTACAGATCCCAGCCAACCGGGGACAGCCACGTGTCACATAATTAATGAGAAGTGACTTGAAACAACGTGCGTTACGGCGGTTGTCAGAGCTGACCGCCCGGGATGAGACACGTGGCAGATGACAGACGGGACGTGACGCAACTGTTCCCGCCAAAATGAAAAGAAAAGAACGAGCATTCGGAACCACCTGTTTTTTATTCATCCACTTCCCGTTACTCCAATAAAACTACGGTCCGAGAAGTGTGGGGACTATCTGTATACGGTAAAAATCGAATATATGTTAAACCGGTAAGACCGGAGACCGAGGGGAGAAGGGGACAAACACGTGCACAAAGACTTTCTTTCTGGACCGGAGGAGTGCTTGAACCGAAGAAAAGGAAGGGCATCATTTGGTCCGGCTTCTCCATAGCCGAGTTGGTCGTGGTCGTTGGTCCGAGTTGGTCGTGGCCGTTGGTCCGTTTGATCGTGGCCGTTGGTCCGGGTGATCCGTTACACAATTGTCACGCGTCAATACCGTTCTGCCACATTGTGCTGCCAATCGTACGGGTGTCAGACCGTACGACCAACCTTATCCATTTTAGGGTTATTCTTTATTCTTTAAGGCCTTATGTTGTATGAAGCCCATGAGGCAAAACTATAAATAGGGGTCATTACCCTACTTTTAGGGGTTGGCTTCTCAGATCTAGAACATATTGTAATAGCAAAATATACAACATTCTCCTACTTATTATCTGATTTTGGTCCGGATTTATTGTGTTCTTCTTAGATTTGTTCAATAAAGCAATATCATACATTATTTAATACACACATTATTACAAGCCATCAACCACTATTCAGATTATTCATAGCTCATCTTAAACCATATTCTCTCAATCAAGAATAGATTAAAGTTCAACCACATATCCTATACCTCACTCATAAATTTAATTGATTATTCAAATTTGGGGTAAACAAATATTAGGAACATGCAATACCTCGGTTAAAGCCACTATTCTTTTTTTCCTATGTGAGTTTGAGAAGAACTTTTCTTTTTCAAGAACTTGAGTAGTTCTTGATTGACCAACATAAATAAATCATTCTTCTTCTTCAACTTGGTGACACAAAATAAATTCTGTTAGCACAATTTTGCTTAGTAGCATAAGAGTCGAACACTCAATCTCTTGCATTAGCAACAAAATTCACTTGAGAAATGACTACAACAATCATATCATCCGCTTACTCAAATTTATTCATGTAAAAAATATATATATAACTTTTTTAGACAAAACAAATTTCTCATTTTTTTTTCCATGAACACATTCTTAGAGAGGAAATAAAAGTATTTTACCTTTCATCACCAAAATATGTATAGAATTATTTTACCTCTCCATATGCTACTGATCAATATTGCATAAAATAAATCGCTTTCAAATTGTTGGAAATATTAAAATATTAATAAGTAAAACGAACAAAATGATAGAATAAACTTATCGATCAACACTGCGTCGTGACAAGCCACTGCCTTGAAAGAGATTACGGCCCGACCCCGGTGCAAATCGTTGTAGCCGGTCGATCCCCAAGGCTCCATAGCACCTCCAAACACTTGCACAGTTGCACTAGTGGCTGGAAGTTTGGAGTTTGCTCAAAACAATTGCCCAAAAATAACTTAAGAGAAAGAGAAGAAGAACATGTTTTGGTGTGTATGTAATTCACTAAAAAGGTAATTTTATATAGGCTGAAAATCTTGAAAGGGTCAAAGAGGATTAATAAGCCATTAACTCGGCCATTAAGAGAACTTAATGAGCCATTAACATGGCTATTAAAATCAATAAAAAATCAGCCTTGAATACAAAATTGAAGAGGAGAAATGAAGATGAGATATGATAATTTGTTTATTCTTCGCATTATCACATCGTTATGTCTATCAGTACTAAGACTTAATTCCTGTATTCAACAGCGGAGCTAAAGTAGTCAAAAGGTCCAATTGAATTATCTTCATCGGAAATTTTGAAAAAAATACTCCCTTAGTTCACTTTTACTTGTCCACTTTTGATTATGCATAGTCTTTCAGAAATAATAAATAAAGAGCATAATTTACTAATGTACCCATATTAAATTGTGCATTTTTTTATTGCATTTGAAAAATAATTTGAAGTGAGTTTTTAATACTATGAGTAAAATAGGAAAAAAAAATTATCTTATCTTGATATGCTAAAAATGACAAGTAAAAGTGAAAATATATTTTTAAAATATTGAATAAGTAAAAGTGTAGTTTTTGTTTGTTATACAATTGATTGTTGAGTTTCCTTGACAGAAAAGAAGCTTTTAGTGTAGCGACAAACGAGATTTAAAAATTATTTTCAGTCACAGATATAAATCATAGATGTGACATTCTAGTTTTCTTTTTCTGTTTTTTTTTTTAATCTCCTTGTATTGGGCCCATGACTATCTATACCACATCAATACTTATCTCATATTATTTTTCAAGTGATATCGACCCATAGCATTTTAGTGAAAGAAAATATTAATCTATACTAGTAAATTTTATTGAAGTGATGTTTGATGACACCACTTGATTGAAGATTTCTCAGCTACTGCCCTTGCAATGTATAAGAACCTACTTGCAAACAAATTTGATTCCGGTCTCTTTTATTAATTAAAGTTTATGATGTGTGTTAGTCAAGATAAGAGCCCGTGTAATGCAAATTCAGTATTAAGTACTACTATATATGGGTAAGTCTTCATATTGCAAATTTCAATGTATTTTGCGTCTGCGCAAAGAGAATTTCACTAGTATTATTAGAAAGGAGGACTTTGAGTTCGAGTCCAATTTTAAATTGGATGACCCAACGTCTTTAATTTCCTGACATGCAATTCCAATTTGGAATTGGTTTTAATGTACACGGATATTGACTAATGGAAAACGTTTCTACTTTTTCAATGTGAAAATTTTCTTAAAGTCTAATTAGGGAATTAGACTTGTATGGTAATGCTATATAAAGGATGATGGGGAAAACGTTGCATAAAATTTTTTCATTAAGGGCCTGTTTGGAAAGCCACCCAGGTAATTGTAATTGGGTGTAATTACGCAGTTTGACCAACCATTTACAGTGAAAATTGAGTGTAATTGAGAGGGTGTAATTACACTCTCCAATTCTCCGGCGGGGGGGGGGGGGAGGTAATTGAGAATTGTAATTACAGGATTATTTTTTAGTTTTTTTTTGTTTTTTTTTTAATTTCTTTTTATTTTTTTTATTTGTTATTTCTATTATTTTAATTTCTTTTGATTTTTAATTTATTTTTTATTTCTATTATTTTAGTTTCTTTTTTATATTTACTTTTTAATTGTTTTTATTTTTAAAAAATTATTTATCCTTTTATATTATTTATTTTTCAAGTAATTGCTTGTATTTTTTTTTATTATTCATTTAGCATAACCGTGTTATTACTCTAATTTTTGAAAGTACACCTCTTAATATTTGAAAAAATGACTCATTAACAAACTTGACATATAACTAGTGGTGTTATTAAAGTAGAATTTCGTTGTGAATGAGATTATAGACTTATATTTTCCCTTTCTTTTGAATTATTTACTTAAGTTAAATTGGAACTTACTTATGCAATGTTGGAATTTGACATAAGAGTATTATGTTAAATGTTTTCTTTTAGATTTTGAATTTAGGTTATATTTTCAACTTTAAGTTATTTGCTTTCACGTTGCATGTTGTTTATTTTTCACTTACATTTGATGAATTTTTTGTGTCAAACATTTCAATAATGTTATAGCATTATATTCATAAATATTATTTTTTGCCAAACATTCAATCCATGGCGTTCTCACAAAAAAAAGTCTTCTTTTAAGTTTTATAATTAATTAAAATTAAATATTATTAATTTGAAATATATATATATATATATATCAATTATTTTTTACAACATTAGTTACAAATATATGATTATTAATTAATATATTTTCAAGAAACAACGTGTTATTAAATAACTAATTTGATATCATTTATAAAGGCAAATATTTTTTAAATATTAATTTTAATTTTTTTATAATTAAATTTTATTTTTAAATTAAACTAATTGTGTGATTACATTTGTGCAACCAAACAACACGCTTGTAATGACACTATAATTACGTTATGACAAACAAACAGATAGTTGTAATTACACTACTGTGTAATTACTAGCCTGTGTAATTACTATCCTAGTAATTACACCAATCCCAATTACCAGGTGGCTTTCCAAACAAGCCCTAAGTGAATTACACTTTGTTGAAAGTGTGTGAGTATTACACCAAATCAAGAGAGAGAAGTTATTGACAACCGTTTATTGTGAGTGAGATTTTTGAGAAAAATTACATCACAATAGTTTTGATCCAATTTGTTTGCGAGTTCCGTTGATGAAGGAGTTGATAGCAAAGATCGGTCTCGGTGTGGATACGCATGGAGTTTTCGTACTATCAAAGAAAATTTGAACTACGACTCTCGTCACCAGATTTGTCTTGAAATCTATTCCTTTAGATGTAAATAATTTTTTAAATGCAAGTAGATCTGTCTGGGATTGTTTTTGCCTTCCACTGCGTGTTATACCCTGCAATCCTACATAATTTGTCACGGCTGGCTTCTACATACGAAATCATAATTGCCAAGCAGAGGACCTAAAGTGTCCAATTTTAAAAACATAGCGGGCCAATGCGATAATAAATAAATATAACTTAAACCTAATGGGACTTAAATACTACAAAGGAAACTTATCATTTAAACATATCCTAAGTACAATCAGCACATTAATCATATATATTTACAAAAGCAGGATAAAGGCCTGCTGATGTGGCGCAACCACAACGCAGGAATCATATATATATATTTTTTTTTTACAATTTTTTGACAATTAAATACATTTTTCCCATGTCTAAACACTTAGGCCCGGCCAACTAAAACGCTGTTTCGCATCCTGTAACTCAAAAGTTGCGAGAATGAAAAAAAAAACCTTTCCAGTTTTCTACACGACTTTATATTTCGTACACCGCAAAAAGGTTGAAAAACGGAACTTCCAAAGCAAATGAATCAGCAGAGTCGTCGAAGTTCTCAAAAATTTAGACTCAGAGGGCAGTAGTAGCACCATCGACAAGGCTCTTCATCGGCGGCCGTTTATTTACGGAACCAAACAGCAAAGGAAATAGATAAGAATAAGATGAAATCATAATCCAACTCAATTCCAAATGCTCCTTTCTACTTTCAACTCAATCAATCTTTGCTGTTGGATGCATGTTGCCGTCAAGAAAGTGTTCATATATAAAGTGGTAAGATAATTGAGTTAGATGATTTTCTTTCTGACATCGAAAAGAAAACTGGTGCATTTACCTTTATAACAATATCCTACTTACGGATTACTTAGCATTTTCTTAAAAAGGAGTAAGTTTTCCCGTGTTTGCTTCAAAAAAATCATGATTAGTTCTAGCATTACGTCGAATTGATGATGTCTGTGCTGGATTGGTTCTTCTCAGTTCAGAAACAGAAGTGTCTAAGAAATGAGACGTTCATCTCCTTAATCACAATCAAGAGGAAAGGGCGTGACTTTTCCCACTAAGTAGGTCAGTGCCTTAATTGTTGCAACCAATTCCTTTATTTTTTGGATGGGAAAGAACACAAATTTTTGACATTTTTTCTTTGACAAAGGTCCTGGCTTTTATGTTGTATTCTCCTGCGACTTTGCTTCCCTTCATTATATTGTTCATTAGTACTGAATCATTACTAGCCTTCATTATATTGTTCATTAGTACTGAATCATTACTATCAATCGTTCGTCCCATACATGCGGGTATAACATATTACCTACTCTTAAAATGTTTTGGAAGAAAGTCCTCTAAATTCTTAAAAAGAAAGAAGAAAAATGCATTGTTTCGTATTCTTTCATGCCTATATGCAGTTTGAAACAATCACTTACTAATAAGTTGCAAACCTGTTACTAATAAAAGTTAGTTTCTTCATATTAATAAATGTTATTACTTTGGTTCGCCAGTTCAGGCTCAACTCGGTTTACGTTAGCGGACCTACAGGTGGGGCTAGGGCTCTGCACTCTTTCTCTATATGGGCCGATTTCATGCATTGAAACTGAAAAGGACTATTTATAAACAGTCTTCCTTGCTTATTACTTCTTATCTTATTGTAAGAGATAATCGGAGAGAGAAAAGTCTGGGTATACTCCACTCTTCACGTCCCTTTTTTTTTTATACTTGAAGAAGCGGTGTTATGTGTAATATGTACTCATATATATGTCATTTAAAATTTCAATTAACTGAGGTGTAATGTTTAGAGACTATTAAGCAAAGATAATACTTTGTGTTGTGTATTAATATATCTTTTACAATTCTAATTAATTGAGGTTTAGGATTGCTTACACAAGGATACATTGGTGACGGAAATAAGGTCTTACTACCACATTCTTAATCTACAACTCCGTAATTCTCAATGTTTCATCATATTAGGTGGTTTTCCCCAAATTTTGAAATCCAAACTTAAAAAAAAAAAAAAACCAATTTGAATAAAGTGAATCTATAACGGTTTGTTATTGCATTAAGTATTATTTAACGCATAATACACTCGTGACAAAGGACAGGAACTCTACTTGTGACGGAATAGAGTTGAATCATTTGTACAACGGATTTTAGAGTTAGGGAGAAATTTGAAGCCTGTCTCTCCATTCTCTTCTATGAAACTTCTTCACACTGAAAACTAGATTTGCTTCCCCTGAAGACTCTTCTTTTGAAGAATTTGATTAGCTAACCAAGTATACTGAATTTTGTTGTTCTGACTTTCTCTTTCCAATTTCTTTTCTTTTTGTTTTCTTTAGTTCCTTTTATAGGTCTAGGTGTATAGTTCTTTTACATTTCAAGTATTGTCTTCAGGAGTACTTGCATTGGAGATTTGTCCTCGCAAAAGACTTTATCTAAAACTGTGGTTTGCATTTCGCTTTAATATTGGACACTTTGTTGATTCATGATAATTTCTAACCATGTAGAGCTTTATTGATTTTCCAATTTAATGTCTTTTTTTTTATGAGAGTAATTCTAGATGATATGTTCAAACATTTGCAACTACAAAATGTTGTAGAGAAGTTTCATGCCTTGCTTAGACAAACACATGGCTCAAGTACTAAAAACAATATTTTGGGAAGTCCAAAAGCGCAGTAATTGTCACATAATTCATTCTGAACCTCTATTAACTGTATTGATGTACACGATAAGAATTTCATGAGGGGCTGGTAAGGCCACTCCCAGAAGAAAACTGGTATAATAATGGTTATAACCCTTCAAACTGAACTCAAGGCATTAACTTTACCTTTGAAGAGCTTGATTTTTTAAAAGCAATGAAAGTGCCTTTGAGAGTTTACTGCTTCTTTTCCTAGTTATACTTTTTTTTACATACAATGTTTCACCTATATAAGCTACCCAAGTTGGTATAAATTTTCTGGTGAAAGTTTGCTTGAGATTGCACGGATTTCACTTCACACTTCAAAAGTATTGCATGAAAATCGAAATTAGTGAACAAAGTTTAATCCTGCGGGGTTATGTCAGAATGGTGGCCATAGTTCTCTGCCGATTTGAGTATATATAGATGCTATGTAAAACTGCATATTGTTATTTTCTAATTTGCTTTTATTTTTTAGGAGAAAATCGTATGACTTGGAGCAAAAAGGGTCATAATTGGTGAGAAATTAGTAAACAAGGTGAATATTCCAAGCAACATAGTTTAACATAAGATAACTTGGCCAAGATTAATCTATTCGTGAAAGGAGAGAAATAGAAGATGATTTGCAGGTACATAACTTCACTTCACAATCATATTGGTGCAAACTTTCTATTTTTTATAAACAAATGGTTTTGCATTAATGTTAGGAAATCAAAAGGAGGAGACATTCCTTTTTACCTCTGTCAAGGAAACAATAGCAGTTTATGATGTGCTATAGCCAATACTCATTTCACCCCTACCACTTGTGCTCTTATCATCTGTTTAGTTCTTTTAGTTGCAGAATAAGCTCGACGCTAAGGTTGAGAAGTGAAGAAAAAACTGAAAGAAGAGTTATAGCTAATAAGCTTTGTGTCATAAATAAGTTTTGTTGGTTAGTACTGTTATAAGAGTTTTTATCCAGAATACAGTTGTGCTCCAATAGGCTTGCAATGCTAAATGCTGATTTGACCATTTGTACCAACGTATTTAACTTGTTTGAGATGTTGATACTTGATGGGATGTTATATCTCATTCACTGGCACATACCTTCGTGCATTTTTGGACAATGTGGATAGAAATTATAGGCATTGTGAAAATAGTTATCGGGCCTTACCATGTATTCAGTTCAAATCATTATAGTTTCGGAAAAGGCTCATAAATACCCCTAAGCTATTGAAAAAGACTCATAAATACCCTCCTTTCATCTTTTGGTCTAAAAATACCCTTCCATCCACCTTTTAGGTCTAAAAATACCCTTAAGGTTTGTTTTTGGCTCAAATATACCCCTCAAACTAACAAGTTAAAATTAACTCTTTTTAAAAGCCAAATGGCATTTTGTAATTGGTCAATAATAAAATTCCGTAATTTAAAAAAAAAATCCAGATTTAAAAAAAAAATCCAGATTTAAAAAAAAATTCCAGATTTTTTTAAAAATTCCGTAATTGGTCAATAATAAAATTTCGTAATTTAAAAAAAAAAATTCCAGATTTTTTTTAAAATTTAGTAATTGGTCAATAATAAAATTCCGTAATTTAAAAAAAAATTCCAGATTTTTTTAAAAATTCCGTAATTTAAAAATTCCGTAATTGGTCAATAGTAAAATTCCATAATTGGTCAATAATAAAATTCCGTAATTTAAAAATAAAATCCAGATTTAAAAAAAAAAATCTAGATTTAAAAAAAATATCCAGATTTAAAAAATAAAATCCAGATTTAAAAAAAAAAACTTCCAGATTTAAAAAAAAATTCCAGTTTTTTTTTTTAAATTACGGAATTTTATTATGACCAATTACAAAATGCCATTTGGCTTTTTAAAAGAGTTAATTTTAACTTGTTAGTTTGAGGGGTATATTTGAGCCAAAAACAATCCTTAAGGGTATTTTTAGACCAAAAGGTGGAAGGAAGGTATTTATGAGCCTTTTTCAATAGGTTAGGGGTATTTATGAGCCTTTTCCGTTATAGTTTTTTGTATTTCTGGTATAATTTGAAAGATGTCCAAAATGTAAACTTTCTTTTTGGATTTTTTCAACTCTCTATAGACATGAGAATTGAGAGTTTTTAATCCTTTCTTAGAGACTTAAGAAAATCTTATTTGCTGTACATTTTGGCACTAGCTTCGTGCATAGCTGAAGTTTATCTTTCTATCAGATAAGAAATGAAAAAAAAGACAAACATACAATAAAAACCTTCAAAGATGGATAGATGACAGGATTATGGTGAAGAACTTGCGCAGTTTAGCAGGTCTTTTGTAGCAAATAATGCATATATAATTCTCCTTAGACCTTAGCTTTGCATGTGTGGACTATTAACATATTTTCATTGATTCTTACAAGCTTTCATCTGTGAGAACTGAGAACTAGGTTGAGGAAAAGTAAGGGTTATGTGACTTTTGAGGGTTTATTGGTATGCTTTGCATGACTTCTCTGCTAACATAAATTGATTGTATATTAGGCTATCAGAATTCAATGTTTTAGAAAGCTACTTCAAGAGTATTGAATTAGCAAACTAAAGTTTCAAATTCATTTTTTTTTTTTGGTTAAATGTGGATTCTGCTATCCTTCCCTTGTTTTCCTTCTTATAAAGATTTAGAATGTTAAAAAAAACTTTGGGGAAAATGATCAATGAATTATCTGGAAAATTAAGGTGTTCTTTTGAAAATCTTGTGACATGGATTTGCAATCCTGATAATAGTTTCTACCTCTTCTCCTCTATTATTCGTCTCTACATTGATATGTGTTATTTTTAACTTTTTTTGCAATTGGTATGCAGTTAGTACAATGGATCTGAAATACAATGTGATGGTTGATGGGAACCTTCGAATTCGAGCATGCTATTCTGGACATGTATGGCTTAAACTTCTCATTTTGTTTGCACAAACATTGCTATAATTTTTTCATGTGCATTCTTCACTATCAAGCACAACTACCCTTAGTGTCACGCCCCGAACCATGGCCTGGGCATAATACGACACTCGGTGCCTAACTGCATGTGACCGAGCGAGCTATAGGTGGCTGAATCAGCACATGATATCAAAACATGCAATAATAAGGAATAAACTAACACATGCTGATCTACTAAAAAGTCTGGCTGAAAATATATATACAAATGCGGAAATACTGGTTTAAGTTTAGAACATCTGAATAAATAGCCAACAAGGCTAAAACATAAAAGTCTGCTAATATCTGACTAACTAGACTATATCTATGAAGCCTCTAAAGATAAATGTCTAACTGCTGGGAAGACTGAAGCAGGATAACACCCCGGAGGAATTGAGGCTCACCAATAGCTAATACGAGCAGGTCCTAGCTAGCTAGATCGTCAACCTATATATCGTTTCCTGCATCTCCCCAAACAATAAAAGCGACATCAGCACATTTGAATTGTACTGGTATGCAAAGCAACTGAAAGAAAGAATATAAGTAGTGAAACTAAAACTAAACGAAATAGGAAAGCAAGAGTCTGGAGTACTCCCTGTTCTGAATGAAGAATCACCTGTAAAGCTGTAAATATAACTGTGGCCTAAGGCCCAAATAATGTGCACAAAAACTGTGACCTCAGGCCCAAGCAATACGTATGCATAAACTATGGCCTAGGGCCTAAAAATACAGATACAGGTGTACAACATTAACAATTTACAAGACTGAGACTGGCTATAGCTGATAGCATGATAACTGTTTCTGATTATGGGACTCATGCAAATAACTGGTTATACACTGACTGAGACTCATGTGATGTCAATACACAAGTCTATAATGGTTACGTACTGAGTTCATGCTATTCAAAGTGATCACCATGAACGAATTATGAAACTATAACCCTAAAAGATAACAGTTCTACAACTATTCAAGAAACTAGGGCTAAACTGTATTATGAGTCAAATTAGTGATAAGCATGTAGAATAAGGCTTAGCGAGAATTATAAATGTTCCCTAACGTAGATAGTTAGCCTCACATACCTTAACTGCTTCACAATCCACAATAAAAGTCTGAACTTTGAGAAGAATCCCAAAAGCTTGTGTCTCAAACCTTGAATATGGGTTTTCTTGAAAACCCTAGGTTAAGAACAATGTTTCCCTAATTAGGTTAGACGAACAAGTGATTTAATCCACTTGGAATAGGTTAGGATAGCTTGGAGGAGAAGAGCAGGTCGTTCTAGGGTTTAGGGACTTGTAAAAATAACAATTAGAACTGAAACCAGGTATTTATAGGTTCTGGTGCGGGTTGGGAAACACTGACCAAAATACGGTCCGTATTCCAAATTACAATCTATATTCTGGACCGTAATTAATCATGTTCCAAAAAACAGAAGCACTGCCTTAATCCTCTCCTCAAATACGATCTAAATTACGGGCTGTAAACCAAATTGCGGTCCGTAATTAACAATATAATTTCCAACCAAAATTCCAGAATGTACAGTGAATTTGGATGACGTTTTACAATTTTGAAATACAGGCCGCATACTGAAATACGGTCTGTAAATCTGGGGCATAAATTCTCATCTGATAACTGTAGAGAATTTTCCAATTCCAACATTCTCTATCTGATTTTCTAGGTCTAAAATCATGGTCAAAGCTTAAGTTAAAGGTCTGAGGTGTTACACTTAGGATTTCTTTTCAATCTAAAGCATATGGTCCCTTTATAATTAGAACTAGACGAAAATTTGGCCACATGTTCTATTTACTGTAATATTTTAGGACTGGAAATAGAGGGAAACTACTCTTGCAACTTCTCAGCGTCATATTGAGCCAAAAATTCTAGGATAAGATGCATCTGACCTACATAATTGATGAGCACGACTTTTTAGCTTCTTTATAGTGTTGCATGTAGTTGTCGCTTGACTGTTGCATGCAAATTTTGTCAATGCAAGCTAGAACTTGGTGTGTATTCATAACTCCTTCATTGACTGTCTAAAGACAACTCTTACACAGGCAACAGAAGTAGCAGAAACAAGAAAATTAAGATGCAACAGATACATTTTGCTAAGGATATGAATTGAGTTAAAGGTTTCTCAAATATTGTGAGATTTTTTTGCAACTAAGTCTTTTCCTTTCTGGAATGAACATTCAACTTCTCTTTTCAGGTCATGAAAGAGTTTCATTCTCAAAAACAGATCAAAGTGCCTGGGACAACTTACTTTTGTGAAATACTATGGCTTTCTGGAGAAGGGAATGTGCCTAGGATTAGCTAGAGCTAATTGGACTCAAACCTATCTTTCTATTCAACGTTGAATATAGTTTTCGCCGGTATTGAATATTGCATTTTTGGAAGCTACTTTTTTTACATTTGGTGAAATAAATTTAAAAAGAGATTGCTTTACACCCTTATTCTTCTTCGTCATCTATTTGAATAGTAAGATATCGCTATAAAATATTCAAGGAGACAAGTCTTAATATATAAATTGCATAAAATAGACAGTGATTATGTCAAACTTCATCTATAATTTGAGAATGACTTTTTCTTCCCGATGTGTGTGGCATAGTTGACTTTTTTCGGCTTTCTTTGTTTCTCTCACTCTTTTCCTATAAAATTTAAACAAAACAATATATTAGAGAATAGAAACAATCTTAAATATATAAAAGGAATAGCCAAAAAAATATGTCAAGGAGCCATAGAAAATGATTCTTGATATTAATGGAGGAATACCTTTGCATCATTTGAGCTCCAATAATGAACTAATGAACACGACCGATCTTCCGCAACCTTGTCTGGACGATGAGCTAAGCGCTCAAGATCAGTATTGTACGGGTCATAGACTTTGCATTTTGCGTCATGCTTCCATTCTTCCAATTTAGACCCAAACGATATCATCAAATAACGTCTCATATCATCAGTTGCATCAGTATTTTTCTACATATATAATTTAACACAGAACTCATTTATATAGGAATAAATATAAAAATAAAAACATCTTAGCATATAGGTTGTGATATACTAAGCACCTCAATATGAGTCCATATTATATCCTTGTACATATCAGGCACAAGTCTCCAATCTTTATGATTCAATGGTGCTAAACGGCCATTTCGTGCTAGCACACCAAGTTTTGAACTCAATCTAGTTGCTTCTGGCCCAATAACTTGGCCAAATCCATTCAATTCAATATGTAAATTTCCATCTTCTTTACCCAACTTTGAGTGCATCATAGTGGGACCCCTAGGTAGCTTAGATTGCTCCTAACTCTCACTAGAATCTACAAATAATCAAACATAACAAAGAGGAAGATTCATTATTTATAAAAATAAAAATAAAAGTTATCTAACTACTTTATACTACAGAAGGAAGAAGAGATATACAAAAATTTAATATCTGGAAGATTTTCTATATCATGTGAATCATTTCTTGCCGAATTACCAGATTTGACTTTTCTTTCATTTCGTGGCCAGTTTTGAGGTGGTTGAGGCATTGATGCACTTCCTATTTGTTGTTTTTGTTGCTCCGAAGAATTAGATAAAAGCTCGCCTTGACTAGAACTTCTGTGTCTTTTTCTTGCCATTTCAACGAAGTCTCTCAAAAACTATGAACCCTGCCTAATTGAAAAACAATTTCTACTATCTAAAAGTATAAATAATATTTAACTCTCAGGTCAAATAATAAGACGCATAAGCATATGAGATTTTAAAAACTTAATGACATAGTAAGAAACACCAAATTAATTCTTGTTCAATAACCATCTTTATTAAAATAGTGATAATAATCTAATAGTAATAAGAACTAAGTTATGTCGTCGTCTTCTTCATCAAATGCCTCATTACTTTCCAAAGATTGTGGATCAACTTCTATTCCTGGTACTCCTTCCCTAACCCATTCAATAACTTCTTCACTTTCAAATGTAGTATCATCCAGTTGTTGTTCAGGCCGCAATTCCATATGGCCCTCCTTATGCTCAATTGCAAGTGTGTTTTCACCTAAATCGTAAAAACCTCTTGGCTTAAGTTTAACAACAATTTGCCACTCCTTTGCCATTTGATGAACACTTGTTGAGCTTGAGAAGCAAAGATGAAAGGTTCATTTGACAAATGATGCCTCATTTAGAGTAGATGATTAAAATTCACAAGAGTAAATCCATAATCATCTTTCTCAATAAGCCCCTTGTCATCGGTCACTCATTCACATCTAAACAATATACTTGAGCTTCTTGGTATAATACAACTCAACTATGTCTGTGAGGACCCCATAAAAAGAACTTCTGCCAATATGGGATTTTTATCTCTTGCGTTTGCATAACTTTGAGTTGTAGCCTGTACTATAATACCACTATTTTGAGTTTTTGTCTTGACATCGCGAGACTTTGTTAAGTATCTAACTCCATTGCATATATATCCGGTCATTCTTTTTTCTTGTTTTAATGGCCCAACAGCTAAGTTTTGAATATCTTTAGATATTTGCTCACCGGCCATATGCATCACCTCAACCTACCAATTAAAAAATTAAAGATGTGATTTAAAAGATGTCATTATAACTTTAGTAATATATACAAAAATATTTTAGCTGGTTCATAATTACATGATTTCTAAATTATATTTGAAATCTTTCATTGTGAATCTGATCCACATCACATCTTAATAGATGAGGATTTCCCTTCTTGATTTCTTTTATATGTTCACTACAGAAGTAAAACACATAAAAACATAACAAAAGAAATTGTAATATTTTTAATTAATAAATAACTACTATGTATAAATTACAATTTAATACTTACTCACGATATGGAGTTGTGGAGGCAAATTAAATAAAACATATTTGTGTGCTTAAGCATGTGTAATGTCATCAAGTTTATACCCTTTTTCTTTACTTGATCAATGGCCTTATTGGTTTGTGGTTTCATTAAACGATTCATTATTTCTTAAAGGTCGATTAGACTTTGTCTCCACATCATCTAAATATCTTGAGCAAAACGTCATGCACACTTCTATCCAGTATCCCTCAGCAATTGAACCTTTTGGATGACTTCTACTCCGTATAAATTTTTTAAGACTAAGCAAGAATCTAAAATATCAAATTCCAAAAAGTTCAATACAATTCTTTATAAGTAAAATAAGAATATTAAAATGATACCTTTTGATTGACCGCATTGAACGATATTGTGAAGGTCCACCCAACATTGCTTCTTCAGCTAAATGGATGATTAGATGTTCCATGATATCAAAAAAAGATGGAGGAAATATTCTCTCCAAATGACAAAGAATTACTGCAACTCGATCCTGGAGCTTTTCTAATTCGCCTATCTTCATAACTGTTGAACAAATGCTCCTAAAAAAGTTACTTAATTTAATTAATGGCTCAAGGACATTCACTGGCAGGAGATTACGCAAGGCAATAGGAAGGAGTTGTTGCATTAAAATATGGCAGTCATGACTCTTCAACCCATGCATAATGCGTTGTTTAAGATCCACACAATTTGAGATATTTGAAGCATATCCATCTGGTACTTTCACATCTCTTAGAATTTGTAAGAGCATATCTTTTTGTGTGTTACTCTATGTGAAACATGCGGGGGTAGATAATATTTGCCATTAGCTTTTTTCTTAGGATGCAAAGCTTTTCGAATCCCCATATCTTGTAAATCCAAACGAGACTTTAGATTATCTTTTACTTTGCCATCAACATTTAATAATGTCCAAAATATATTGTCAAAGACATCCTTTTCAATATGCATCGTGTCATGATTATGACGAATCACATCGTCTTTCCAGTATTCCAACTCAAAAAATATGCTCTTTTTGTTCCATATACTTTGCAACTCATTATCAATATCATTAACACCACCTCATTTCCTTTTACGTGATTTGGCCAATGGATCTTTTCCAAATTTATTTTTTATATTGTTCAATTACTCATGAACCTCAATTCTTGACAACTGTTTAGGTGCTACCTCCAACTCCGCAAGACCATTGAATGTAACTTTATCTTTTTGAAACTTGTGCCCATAGGGTAACCATCGCCTATGAGACATGAAACAATACTTCTGTCCATTTTTCAATTTTGTAAATTTAGTCTTGGTAGGACAACATGGACAAGCATATCTAGTTTTCACACCATATCCTGATAAGTTACCTAGCGCTGGAAAATCACTGATTATCCAAAGCAATGATGCACGCAATTGAAACATGTGATTGTCGGATGCTCATAAGTGGAAACACCAACCCACAACTCTTTTAACTCATCAACTAAAGTTCATAGATAAACATCAATACCATTACCTGATGCACGAGGGCCATCAATAATCATTGATAATTTTATATATGGTTGTTTCATGCACAGCCATGGTGGCAAGTTATATGGAACCAAGATGACTGGCCATGTGCTATGTGGGATAGACATAGATTTGAATGTACTAAAGCCATCTAAAGCCAATCCAAGTCTAACACTCCGAGGATCTTGAGTAAAATTTGCATGCGCTTCATCAAATTTCCTCCAAGCAATACTGTCAGCAGGATGTCGCATTACCCCATCTCTAGTGCGACCTTCAGCATGCCATTTCATTTGAGTAGATGTTTTAGCCGACATAAATAGTCTTTGAAGTCGTGGTATCAATGGAAAATATCTAAATACCTTTGCCGGAATTTTTGAGGTTTCTGAACTATAATTAATTGATTCACCTTTGAATTGTTTGTATCTTGGAGCTTTGCAATACATACAATCTGTTCTATCTTTCGTCTCATTCCAATAAATCATACAATCATTTGGACATGCACGTATTTTTTTTTGTAATCAAGTCCTAGGTCTTTAATAATTTTCTTTGCATCATTAAAGGACTGGGGTAATGTTTCACCTTCAGGAAGCACATCTTTTAGCAACTCTAGCAGCATGGAAAATGAATTGTTACTCCACCCATTGAGACACTTTATATGTAATAGACGAACAAGGAAGGAAAAGAGTGAATACTTGCTTCCAGGATATAACTCACGTTCAGCTTCTTTCAATAAGTTAAAAAATTCTTCAGTCTTCTTATCACCCCCCCCCCCCCTGTTATGTTGACTTGACCCACCAAATCCATCACCACTAGTGTTCATATCAACGAAGCCTGATGTAGGCAAAATACCAAATGCTTCATGTAACATTTCTTGCATTTCATCAACTTTATCTAACGGATCGACAAATATTGATAAAGATAATTTCTCACCATGAAAAAACCACCTAGTATAACTAGTTAGAAATACATCAACCAAAATATGTTCAACAATCAAATCTTTTCGGAAATATTTCATATTACGACACTTTCGGCATGGACACAAGATTTCAGAGGCATCAGGCCTATCTAATGACACAAAATGAAGAAATTCTTTGGCTCCATTCTCATAAAAAGGATCAAGCCTATTCAATATGTTTATCCAACTCTTATCCATTCAAAGTATAACCTATACATATGGCAAAGAAGAATCAACTAAAAAGTTTAGTCATTCATCCTCGACTAACAATATTAATAAAACAGAAAGCACTCAAAAATGCCCTTAATAGTATAAATGGTTCAAAAATGTCATCCTTCCACCTATTGAATAAAAAATGTCATCCTTCCACCTATTTTCATTTGTTGATGCAAACATTTACTTGACTAATATTTATACTGTTAAATTGTGATAGTTGGTTAATGTTAAATTAATGGTGGTTAATGTTATTCCTGACCTGTTGGGTTTTTTTGTTGTAGTCATTCCTTCTTCAATGATGCAAAAAACAATTCTTATGTGATGCTAAAAACAACAGCTTTCAACCCCCCCCCCCCCCCCCCCCCCCCCCCCCAAAAACCAACTAAAAATGCAACATTTTACCCTAAAATCAGCAGCTAGTGCAGAATTTAAACCCAAAAATAGAAACTTTAACCCAACAAATAGCATCTAAAATGCATAATTATTATAGCAAAAAGTACATCGCTGTATACGGGAGGTGTAAAAGATACAAAATCTGGGTCAAAATTCATTCTATACCCCATATTCTCTTCTCCTCTCTTTTTATTTTTCACCTATTACCATTCATAATCAACTTTAACATAATATTTCAGTTTGTCTAGTTTTCATTTTTCGTCCTCCCAGCAATCGCAACATATATTTTGAGACTTTTAACCCAATGCTGCTAATACCCTCTTTCCTTGTTCTCTCTTTCTTCTTTCCAAAGAGAATAATGACATGAATAAGCCACCATACTCCACTGGTTCCCATATAACAATTTTCAAGTTCATCATAAGATTTAGAATCATGGATAAAACCACAATTAACTATAGATCGTTTTAACGCAGAAAACCAAGGAGACATGTCACAGAAAGTGCAAATTCCCAAATTAAATTAAGTAATCATAGCCACATATTAAAGCAAATCTATCCAGTCATTGTCTTCTAGTTTAATGAATGATAGAGCAAGTCATTTTGATTTCCCCAGCAAATGAACACTACGAGCAACAAAATAAGTATATAAAAGACTCATGGACTCATACTCACACATCAAACGGAGAAAAATAAGTCTCTCTAATTAGACGAATCATACATGAGATTCTTTGCATTAACAGTCCATAAATCAATAATGAAAGGAAAGTAACCATAATATATGCTGCAAGAGTACATTAAACAAATACGAAAGGCAACTGCTGTTGTTTTTCTGCTAGCGTAGGAAATAACCCATCGAAAAATATATTGTATAATTTATAAACCCTGAGACATGTGCTGCTAAACGTTTTATACAACATTAGCATAAGTGTATGCATATATGGGTGTGAGCTGAAGACCACTCCACATTCAACATCTCAAATACCAATGTTCCCTAGAGTCTGGATAAGTGAACACAAACACCATCTAGTTAGAGAACAAACAAATATGAAGAGTCAACTTCATAGATACTTTCAAAAGACAAAAATACTGTTTTTTTAAACACTACAATAACAAATAATTAGATAATCAAAACAGAAAGGAGATAAGAACCTGCAAAAGCCTCACAAATATTCCTGAACACTATATTAATGTTCTTCGAGCAGCGTTCTCTCACTTTCCCTGTCTCCTTCAAACTACAAATCGATGGAAAACTATTAACTGCTCGCAAATAGAATGTGTGAAGGAGATTCATATGAAATTACACTGTGTGAACACAATATAAGTACTTCAACAACTCTAAATCAAGTTCCACCACACTAATCTCTATAATAATCAGTAATAATCTCTATCTGTAATTGAATGTTTTCAATAGAAAATATCTAAATTAGAGGAATAGACTAGCCTCCAAAAGTTTTTTCCAAGCTTTGAGAAAATACAAGAATTAAAATTGCAATATACAAGAGAACCCTAAAATTTTACCGCCAAATTTCTTTTCCTTCTAAATCTTCGGAGCCCATTTGTAGAGAGGTCACTTTCCTTGCAGGTGAGGATTCTTAGTTCTCTTTGAGGTACGGATTTGAGAAATCGCAGGTTCAATTTAGCCCTTAGCCTTGGGTTTAGCCTTGTATGGTTCAATTTAGACTTTAAACCCTGGGTTTAGCCTTAAATTGAAAAAAAAAAAGAAGCTACTATTAACTATTGGACATTTCAGCAAAATAGGATAGCCTTATACAGTAAGTTTTTAGCTAGTTATTTATTTTCTATATTGGAAGAACAATATCTAAGAGTAATATTTAGTTTAGTATTAATAAAGCTATAAAGAAAAAGATATGTTGTCTGTTGTTAACGCTGATTGATAAATAAAAAATATGTTACTCCCTCCCTTCTCTTTCACTAGTTCGCTATTGATTTTATGCGTCATTTAAAAATTAATTTTTCAAATAAATATAGTATTAAATATGTTGGAAATTTAAATTTAATAATAGTACTCTAATAAGTTTGGGAAATAATTACTTACTGTGAAGAGTTGTGACCAATATAATAAAATTAAGAATAACAAAATATTTTAGGAATAAGTAAAATGTAATATTTATGTTAGATTAGCGGAAAAAACACCGAAAATAACTTAAAGCACTTTGTTGAGCCAATAAACTCATAATAGCTAAAATTTAACCTATGTACACCGCGTAATTTTAAGGCAAAGGGTGTGCACCTGACTACCCGGTGCCTAAGGTGGCTCCGTCCATGTTCTCGGTTCCTACCCTCATAACCGGAACTCGGGGAAGAAAGCATATAAGAGGGTCATATAGAGAAGGTGGCAAGAGATTCATAGTAGAGTCCGATCACAACAAGAAGAGGGCAGTGGATACACAAGCTAAATCATAATTTAAAAATAATTAATATTTTTTAAATATTATCCGCAAATATGCTAATTGTACAATAGACCCTTGTAGTCTGGCTCTTTCCTAGACCTCACGCATAGCGACAATTGTCATGACCCAATGTGGCTAAGCAGTGCGGGCACTTACCTTTCCTACTTTGGTAAGCGAACCCTCAACCCAATGGAAATAAAGACATAAATAAATCAATCAATCAAGCGGAAGATAATAGTCACATGAGTCTTAAAATAATATATAATAGAAATAGTGTGGAAATAAGGAAATACCCCCTAGGATCTGGTCTAAGCCATACAAGAGCATCTACGTGAAAATATACAAGTCTGGAATACAAATATACATCAAATCTGTCTATGTCTCAGAATAGAAAAGTAAGACATAATAAGAGGAGTCTTCAAGGCAGCGTATGTCTCGTACTCACCCTGTAGACTCGAAAAAGTCCTGATAGCGACTATCAGCCACGGGAGACGGAGGAAGACCCAACGTGGTACTCTGCATTCATAAAAGAATGTAGCAAGTACATATCAGTACATAACCGCAGTACTAGTAGATATCATAGGCTGACTAAGTATAGCTAACATAATCCAGACAATAAAGCAAGATAGGCACATAAATCAACAGTATAAGTCAAACATAATCGGAACCATGTACACGTCATCACCTAAGTAGAGCATCTAAACCCAAATGTGCCAAGTCTCAATATATCCAATCCGAAACCAATATCACAAGTAAAACACCAAATGATCTCAATATAAGCTATGATGCGATGCAATGCAATAATGTTTGAATGCAAATGCAATGCCATGCAATGCTGCGTACACATGTACTCCAGACGGAATACCTTGACGTCTCGGTAGCACAACCCAAGGTGATTCGCGAGGTCAAAGTGCCACTCGTCCCGGATACTTGCCTAATAGACAGATGAAACTCCAGATCTTTGCCCATGGAAGGTTCTCACCGGCACCACCCTGGGGGACCCGCGGAGTCCGTGCACTCACTCAATCCACGGTTCCGGGACTAATGTCGGATATCGGACTCTCACATCACTCTCATTTAAAAATCGAGCCCAGCTCATCACAGTGTTTCATCAAGTACCAACAATGTATCAACAGTATATCATGAGAATGTGTGCAATGCATGTGTCAACATCAATAATCAGTTCAATATCACAAGTACCAACATGGGTACGCTAACAACATATCAATGCCACAAGTACCAACATGGGTACGCCAACAATACATCAGTGTCACAAGTACCAACATGTGTACGCCAACAACATATCAATGCCACAAGTACCAACATAGGTACGCCAATAATATATTAGTTGTTGACACCCATTTTTGTCCCTCCTTTATTTCAATTTATTTCCTGGAGCTTCTAATTTTATTGACGAGCTGAATACTTTATTACTATTAATTTTTACTATTATTTTTACCGCTACTACTAGTAATACCATTACTTTCATTTTTCACTACTTTATTATCAATATTACTAGTATTACTTTACCACAAATTTTAAATGATTCATCATCGTTCATTTAGGATTTGTATTCGTTAAATTAATTTTACTTTATACATACTAATTACTATTTGTCTTCACATAGTATATATGATATTAGTTATTAAATTGGAAGCCCAGAGAATAATTAAAATAGGGGAGAAAAGATCAACATTTTCAGCCAACTATTTCCCAAACGGACCAGCCTATTACCTATTTCCCACACGACTAGCCCACTACCATTTTTTATTTGGTCCAGCCCAATTCCACTTCCCGACCCGACCCGAGTCCGTGAAGAAAAAGAACCCCTAGGGTTCCTTTTTTCTTCTTCATCCGCGCCTCCCTCACCTCTCTCCCGCTCCCCTTTCTCTTTCTTCTTTCTCTCTCCTACGCTCCTTCCACTTCCCCTTGTCCCCCACACGCCTTTGTCCCCCGCTCCTTCGTCTCTCTCCCACGCTCCTCTCTTTACTTTAATACAAATGAAACCCTATAAATGAATCCGAGTTGAATCGTTTGAGGGGAGGATTTTTTTCAGCTGGGAGAGAGACCGAATCCTTGCTCTCCATTCTTAGTTTGTCACTCGACTTATCAAAAAAAGAATACGAAATTTCAGTTCCTTCGATAACCTTAACCCCTCTTGGAAAATCTATTCTCAAATACTGTATTTGGGAATACACATTTAATATATTAAGTGGTTTACTCTTTCAATTCTATTGCTACTTTAAAATCGAGGGTAGATTCGAAACCCCGACGACCTCAGTTCACTGCACACAAAAAAGGTAAATTTTGATACGTTTCTTATTTTCAGTCTTTAGTTTTTGCTCTGGTTAGTTAATTATGTAGTTTCCCTGTCGTCGTGTTGTTTGTTTGATGTTTGGATGCTGTTAGGATAGGATGCTAATTGCTAAAAAATGAATTTGAAAGATGTACATTATAGTTTTTGATGCCTAGACTGAATTTCCAGGACTTAGAATCTATTTGAAGTCAAATATACATAGGGTATACAGTGGGTTATCAAGATAAGAAGAAGATATACATTCGATATACATCTGATATACATATCGTGGTGTGTATATCTTAGGTATGTCGTGTATATGATTAAAACAGATCGACACTAGACCCTTTTCATAATTGTCTTTCATCTGTAAGTTTAAGTTTTCTGTTTTGGTTAATGCTAATATGAAACAGTGTCAGTGAGTATTGATCATTTGTTCTTCCGTGATTTAGAGTTTGCTACTGTATATGTTTATACCAATCAGGTCCCAAGGTAGCATTAAATCACTGAAAATTTAATTCAATCCCATTTGTATGTTTAAATGCCCATCGAAGTATTAGTTTGGCATGGTGACCTGAGCATGAGGTTAAGGCATCAGTTTGCAGCTTGATTCTGTCAGTATAACAATGTATTGGACCTGTGTTGATATGCAGTGTTTGTTTCTTATTCTATTGGTCGTTTATCTGATTAGTCGTGACTAGTTTCTATGCCAGTGTAGATTCCTCGTTTCGTTGGTTGAACAATTGAACTACATTTAGCCTGATTCAGTTTTAATAAAGAAGATCCATCACTTGATTTGGTTGTGGAAGTTGTGATCATAATCTAAGCTGGAAATGACATGTCGAAGATCCCCTTTTTTAGTCAACTGCTACCCTGTCTGTCTGTGTTATGTCTGTGACTCAGTACTTTGTTTCCTTCTTTATATATTCATGATAAATGAGAAACTGATCGTAAAAAATGTGAATTAAGAGGTGCTGATATTTGCTATGGATATATGTGTTCTGCATTGTCAATACGATGAATATGAACTGAAAATGTGTGCCTGAACACCATAATACCCCCTGAACTGCTGTGGTTTAATCGTTTTAGTTACTGTTGTGTTTAGCTTAGTTTAGGCAGTACTGATTCTGTTGCTGTGTTTGGTTTAGTTGCTGATCTCTGGAAAGTATTTTTTTCCGTATCCCAAAGAACTTACAAATCTGCTTGTTGTGTGTATCTTGGCATAATTTTGTGTTATGGGCTGAAGATTTCAATTGACTTCTTATTCGATTACTCATTGGATTCTCCTTTTGACTTCTTTAATTATGATTCAATATTTTTGCTCCATGAAAGAATTGGCAGTGAGCATATTTTCAACCTCTAACTAAAAATGATGTTTGCTTCAAAATATTTGATTGCTTTTGTATGTCCATATTATTAAGACTTGATGCTAAGCTGTACATAGGTTGCATAAGTCTATCTGAACCTAAAGCTATGCCCAGTTGAGATTAAGTGATATGATCTTCAAACTGATCAGTCGTTGTTCCATTCAATACATTTTTTTGTTTGTGCTTTCCTGTTTTTTGCTCTACTTCTGGTTTAAAACTTAGCTCATTACCTCTACCCATCCTCCCTTTACTTGTTGATTCTTTGGCATATTGTTTGGATTCATGTGAAACTGTCAACTCGACTATCAAACTAATAGGTGCAGTAAGAATTATTTTCAGTTTGTAGCCTATCATGTGTAAGATAACAAAGAATTAATCTTATGGTCAGTTTGAATCCTAGTCTACCAGAGATTTCAGAGTTTTAATGTTAAAAAGAGTGATGTTATAAATAGTAGGTGTAGTAAGAATTGCG